>NW_019731299.1:97849-150121 GCF_002891405.2 Cryptotermes secundus | reverse complement strand
TATTTGTTATATTTTACTTTTCATTTTATATCTTATTTTAGTATATATATGAATGGACTGCTTCTATATCTGTGGTGACTGTCTTGCCTGTACAGATTGCTTGAGGTAATAATAAATCAAATAAAAAAAATGAAGAACTGAACAGAAATATGGGAATTGTTGGTTCATTTATTACTGTTTCATATATTCTGAGAAACTGAAAACACTGAAAATTTATAGATTGTTCATTTCAGTGTAATATACTGCATAAACATTTTATGGTTGTAGAATTACTGTATAGGTGAAACTCAGAGATGAAGAATATTTGGAAAGTCTGGTTGCCCAAGGGATGCTTTAGTCACCACAGAAAGGTGGATCAGTATGTTTTTGTGCAGGACTGTGGCTGTTTCCATGGCTCACTCTTTCCTGCTGTTGCACCATTTCCCTTAAATGCATGTAGCATAGGCATAGGATGATAGCCAGATTTGAGGAAGAGACTCCCTTGACTCACCAATTATGTTGATCTTAACTTTTTTGGATATTGTTTGCCATTTTGTCTGTGCCATAAGTGACAGTGAGGTTGCCAAAATTCCAAAACGCAACACCTGAATGCCTAGTGAGAAAGTACTCTTGAACCAAAACTTTTTGTTGTTACTGGAGACCTGATGACCATATTTTTCAACCCCTGCCCAAGAAAACATACATATTCCAGATAAGGGTAAGGACTTCGGTTACAGTCGCATGATGCTTATAATAAACATTCTCATATGGTGGATTTAATAAAATGACATGGAGATACTAACTTTTGATTACATATATTTCCAGGTACCTGCATTAGTGAAAGAGTTTGGTTCAATTGACTACATTGACTTCTCCCCAGTGGAGCCACATTATTTTGCTGTTACATGTTCTGTTCGAGTAAGTACCTTACTGCTTAATTTTGTTTATGTAACAATTTGAAAGCAATAGACAGTCTGTCCGTATGGCTGCAAGTCCAGTAGTAATGTTGTTACCTTTTGAGCTTGTGTAGCCTTCTCTTGACTAGCATGTCCACCAGCACCATGATACGTCTGCCAGAACCTCATCGGTTTAAGTGGGTTAGGGATAATGAGATGAGATAAAAGCTACTGGTGATATATCACTACCCATGACACTCCCACCAAAAATAACAAAATATCAACACAAGGAAGAAAATGAAGAGTTATGCCTACTGGGATATAACATCATGTAATCTGTTGAAAGTCAACCAACGTTATGGAGGAACATGTCACCTGCATCTTTAGGGTCAAAGAGGAAGCTCTGTTTGCTACCTGCTTGGCTAATTTGCTGACTCTGAATTTGGAGGCTACATATTCCTCCAAAATATCAGTGGACTCTCAGAGGAGTACACAGTGTTATATCTCAGGACATGAAACTCTTCATAACCACTTCTGTGAGAACCTCAAATCCTACAGCGAAGATGCTTAGGATGACCTCAAAAAAGATGGAAGTATTGTTTTATATCAGTAACAGGCCGCATAGGTGTAATGAGGAGAATGGTGATGAAAACGATACAATTAAAAAAATGAATCTGGAAACGAGCATTTTATAATGCTTTCAAAGGAACGTATGATTTGTTGGTGTCCTATGGAATCAAGAACTTAAAAATATTTATTCTTCTATGTAAAGTAAAGTTGGGGGCATGCAGTAGCATAGTTGGTTAAGGCACTATGCTACAATCTGGAAGGTCGTGGGATCAAATCCTGATGAGGTGGATTTTTCAATTTACCTAATCGTTCCACCCATACTATAGACCTGGGGTCAACTCAGCCTCTAACAGAAATGAGTGCTAGGAATATTCCTGGAGGTAAAGGGTGGCCGGTGCATAAGGCTGACAACCTCACTGCCATCTGTGAGCCAATTGTCTCAGCATCTCACAACCCTATGGGCCTCCACGGCCTGTTACAGGGGTACCTTTACTTTTACCTTTTACTTAATTGTAAAGTTATGGACTCTCTCTTCACTAACACTAAAGTGTCGTAAAAATGAGTATGTGAAATTGAATTTATGGGATTCTGTTAGAATTCACAAATGATTCCAATGCATCGAAATGGGCTGTCAGTCCTTTTGTTTGTGCTAGGTCCAGATATACAATCCAATCACAAAGGTAGTTCAGAAGAATTTGAGCCATTTCCGAGAAACTGCATATGGAGGAAGTTTCAGATCAGATGGAAGTCTGATCTGTGTGGGTGGGGAAGAATGCCAAGTAAAATTGTTTGATGTCAGCTCCAAGTCCCTTCTTCGTGTGTTCAAAGGACACTCAAGGTATTGCAGAGCTTGTTTCTGAACTATGAAGAGCAGAAGTGTGTTTCAAACATCAGAACAGTCATCTTGTTTAGTTAAACACTGAGTGGAAACACCTGTTTGTGTTGAATGCATAAATTATAGATTTGAGATTTCTCTCGTGTTGCAATTACAGTTTCAGCTCTATTTCCTTGTCCTTGTTAGAGTAAGTTCATCCAACTAGGGAAGTTCTTATGCACTGTTTGTTTGTCAACTTCATTAGAAACCATGGCCCAAAAAGTACTCCATTAGATCCATGTTTGTTCATGGAAAGACCATAAAGCTACACTATGCATGCACCTGATTACTTCTGAGGTTTCTTGTTTATCCTGTACTTACAGTAGCCTTTGGAGTAGTTAGATCAGGTGGCTTAGCTATCTCTTAAATTCAGCGATAACCATTTTGTTGAAAGAATAAGGCACAGAAAACTTGTGCGAAGCAAGCTTCAGTGGGATGGTGGAGCTCTGTGTGAGCCTCATGCACATTTTAGGTTGTGACTTAATTAAAATGTGTGAGGGTAACTTCTGTGTTTACTGAGTTTCTGTTTCAGTGCTGTTCATCGCTGTTTCTTCACGCTAGACAAAACTCACATTGCAAGTTTCTCAGATGATAAATCCATATGCCTTTGGGACATTCCAAGTGAGAGCAAAGTTACAAGTTTCTCTGAACATTTGGTGAGTAAAATTTAAACCAGCTCTTCATTACAAGATCATCCAGTTCCAGGCATATAGTGACATATTGTTCAGTGGCATAAATTATACCATGACAGCTTTAACACACCATTTTGTGTTCAAAACACATCATTTGGAGTGGCAGCTGAGGGCACTCTAATAATTATTGTTGTTTATATTAGTGTTTCTTGTGTTTGAAGTTCTGAAAATATGTGCAAACAAAATCCCGTTTTAATTTAAGAATTCCCTTGCTGATCCTGAAGAACGAGTCATTCAGTGAGCTCAGATGTAATCTTACCAGTTATGTATTTGTTAGTGTGTTTGTGTATGCATGCATGTGTGTTTTGAGTGGTGTGTATGTGATCCTACATTTTAAAGCTAAATCTCCTGTGTTTGGTTCAGCCTATAACTTTCATCCCCAATTTGTTATGCAGGATTATGTCCGTGCTGGTGCCATTTCTCCAGTATCAACAGACATTATCCTGTCAGGTGGCTATGACAATATTGTTCGAATGTATGATACGCGAATTAACGCTTCAGTTTTCAACATGGACCATGGTGCTCCAGTTGAGAGTGTTCTGTTCCTCCCAACAGGTGGTGTATTTCTGTCTGCAGGTACGCTGTGCAAACCCAGTGACCATTTTATTTGGTACTGAGGTCTTCATACAACTAATGCCTTTATAACTTACACTGTTATCAGAATTGTACATAACTTTGAAGTATCATTAACTTTAAGGAAAGTAGTTAGTTGCCATTTATGGCATACAAGACTTCTGTGCTACTGAATAGTGTTTATATTGAGGTAAGGCAGTGACAGCAAGTGTGAGATGAAAGACTTGCTTTAGGACCAATACATTGTAAGAGAGAACATAAAGTATAATTGCTTACACTTTTTAGGGAATGTACTTGATATGTGTAGAGCCAGACTAGCATAGTCTGTATAGTGACTAGCTACAGGCTGAACGACCAGGGGGTTGGAGTTCAAGTCCCAGTGGGGGCAAGAATTTTCACTTCTTGTCATCTAGGCTGGCTCTGGGGCCCACCCAGCCTCCTATCCAATGGGTAGTGGGGGGCTTTGGAGGGTAAAGTGGATGGGGCGTGAAGCTGACCACTCTCCTCAAACTAGTGCTGTGGTCAATGACACCTGGGTCTATACATCCACAGTCCCATGCATCTTCATTGTGTAGTGCTTAATTAGTTAAGCACAGGGACAACTTTACCTTTTGCTTTACTTGATATATGTGCGAAGGGCAGGGCATGGATGTGAGAGTGAGCCCAATGCAGCCATTACTTGAAATGGTGTGCAGTTTGTGAAATAAACCTCTAGTGATGAGTTCAGTGCTAAAGGTTTTTGATTTATTTCTCAGTTTGTTTACAGAAACTGAGCTTGCTGGAAGGTTTTACTAGAAATGTCAGAAGTATTTTTACAATATGAAGCTAGGCAGTATGTTACAGTTAGATAAGTTTCACTTCCTATGAGAAGGCCAAAGTAAGAATGAAAATCTTTGGAACATTATGTTCCCTTAATGAGGAGTATCACCCCCCAGCATAATGACACCCCTCTGAAATAATCATTGCAGTAAACTTTCAATACAGGACTCCTTTAAGAGCACTGATGTCGGGAACAGTTTGAATCAAAACCTTACAGTTGATAAGGATGTACTCGTACTTTTGATAAGGAGACTCCGTTTGTTAAAGATTTCCATGGCCACAGATCTTACAGGAGACCAGGCTAATTACTCCAAGGCTGGGCAATTCATAAGCGGAGGAATCGGAAATAGATATATACCAACATCTGGTATGTTCTTAATAAAGCCAAACTGCCTTTAGATAAAATTTATTAAGCAGTTAAGCACTGATCCAATATTACTGAACTTTTCTTCCTCATTTAAATTCTCAGGTGGCTGCTATCTCAAAATTTAATATTCCATCTTCAAAAATACTGAGGCAGTTGACTGAAAGTGCACCTATATTTTAATAGAGATACATTCTTAATCACAGAAATTTATGTAATCACTGATTGTATACTGTAAAGGACTGGGAAATATTTTATATGTTCTTGATGTTTCCTTCCAGCTTGCTTTCAGTCACATCAGGAAAACTGCAATCACTATTAGGTCCATCAATGAAGTGCTGTTAAAATGCGCACATAGTAATTGTTCTTTGTTTCTCATTCACTGGTACATACTGACCACAGAAATATGTATTTCCTCAATACCACACAATTATTACTCCCTCAGATGTATCCATTAACCACTAATTTAAACTTATCATATGCAATTTGTGAAAAATAAAGAAATCTGCTAGTTTAACTCTTCAAATGAATGCAACAGTTACATACAATAACATATAATAGTACTACTATAATATCCTGCACTTAATTAATTTCTTAACCCTCACCACAGTGGATCACTGTGCATATGCATCCCAAGTGGCATCTGGCAACCACTGGCATACGTGAAAACACACTTACCCATAGAGTGTACATATGGAATATATCTGTTTCAAGCATCATTCTCTTTGGTTAAGCAGTAGGAAGAACATAGGGTATATGGGTTCAAGTCTATTGCTGTATCATTATGAAAGTTACCTCAAAAGAGCCATGAACTATGAGGGCTATTTGGAAAGTAAAGGAAAAGCTATCCCTGTAACAGGCCATGGAGGCCAGTAGGGTTGAGATGTTGAGGCTCCCACATTTTCTGGACAATCAGCTCACAGATGGCGGTAAGGTTGTCAGCCTTATGCGCCAGCAGCCCTTTACCCCCCAGGGAGATTCCTGGTACTCATTTATGTTAGAGGCTGAGTCAACCCCAGGGCCATAGTGAGGCTGGAAGGATTAGGTCAACTGAAAAAAATCCACCTCACCAAGACTCGAACCTGCAACCTTCTGGCTTGCAGCATAGTGCCTCAGTCAACTACACTACCGTGTGCCTCCCTATTTCGAACGTAACCACCATTTATTTTAGGCAATTAATGCAGGGGGCCCCCACTCCTGCATTAATTGCCTAGAATAAATGGAACTTGCACATGCAAGGTAGTGTCACATGACTCACTGCTTGGAAAACCATCACATAACTGGTCACTGACTGATAATCCCGTCAGCTGTGAAATTTGCACTGTTAACTACTTTCTTCATGCTAAAGTGCTGCAGAGATCCATGAATTATGCACGGCGATTTACAGCCAGAATATACGAGTAATGAGTGAAGAAACTCTAAGACAATGATGTAGAATGTTCAAAGATGGGTGAACAGTGTTCACGATGAAGAGCAATGTGGTTGGCCATTTGCAGCAAGTGATGATCTTGTTCAAAGTGTTGACCAAAAAATTTGTGAAAGACAGCAGTTCACAATTTGAGAACTTTCATGTGAATTTCCATGAATTTCATGCACTGTTCTCTATGAGCTTAGCATGGTTAGGCTAGGCTCTCACAAGCTTTGAGCAAGATGGGTTCTCAAAATGCTCACGGGTGCAGACAAAATGAAGAGAATGGCTTCAGCTTTGAATTTTTTAGAGCAATACCACAAAGATGGGCGATGAATTTCTCAATGACATCATATAAATAACAGATGACAGAACCTGGGTTTAATTTATGAATGCTGAAACCAAAGATCAGTCAAAGCAGTGGATGCATACACATTCACCAAATAAGCTGAAAACGGTTAAACAAACATTTACCGGTAAATGGTAAATGACGGTAAATGTTTTCTGGGAGAGGAAAGGAGTGCTGATGGCCGAATTCGTGCAACAAGGGACCACAATGTCAGAAGTTTGGTGTAAAACATGAAAAAAACTGTAGGGCCAGCCATTCAGAACAAAAGGCATGAAATGCTGACATATGGTGTAGTGCTCCTCCATAACAATACATGTCCATATAGAGCTGCTTGCACTCAAGCACTGCTGGAGCATTTCAATTGGGAGTTGTTTTAACTCTGTCCTTACAGCCCTGGTTTCACTCTGAGCAATGGTGGAAGGTGTCAAATGTGGCTGAGCTCACAGAACAGATTTGTTTAACATAGGCATACAGAAACAAATTCCTCGATACAAGTGCCTCAGTTCCAGCAGTGACTATATTCAGAAGTACCTTCAGCATGTAGGTATTTTTTGTATATAATACCTTTTTCTCTCTCATAGCTTGTTTTGTTAATAGCTTGCCAGAGGTTACTTTCCAAATAGCCCATGTATAATGACTCCAGAAACATAGAACTTGATCAGTTGCATGCAACTACAGCAGCAACTGTAATGAAATTATGAAAAATGTTAATATGAGTATGATAGTGTGGATACATACACTTCAAAATGCCTGCCAATAGAACTTGCCATATAATGAGGTAAATACACTATTTTAATATTATTTTAGTGTAACCAAAGAAGCCAGTTTTCATACTCATGTTCAAGACTATACTAATTGTGTTACGAGAACCCCGTAATGTTCCCCTGCAGCACTAAAGAAGAACTTACATGACTGAGGGAATCTTCACGTTATATGTCAACAGGTGGTACAGAAATCCGAGTGTGGGATGCCTTTACTGGGGGACGCCTGTTAGCAAAGTTGTGCCAACATCATAGAACTGTTACATGCCTGTGCCTGGGATCAGGAAACAAACGATTATTGTCAGCCTCCTTGGACAGACATGTGAAAATATATGATATATCCTCATATCAGGTGGTCCACACCCTTGATTATCCCAATGCAGTACTCAGTCTCGATGTCAGCGTGAGTATTCATTCAAGTTCTTTTGCTCACTAGCAAGAAAAATAAATACTGTTGTGTGCTGCCTTCAACCTGGACCCACTGTTATCATTTGATAAGCTTTGGTCATGAACAGCATGGTCATCTGTGTTTGTAACACTGTGGTGTTCGAAGATAGCCCATTTCAGACGAACGTGTCACATCCATCTTCAGGGTAGAAGATTAAGCCAAGCAAGAAAATAACAGAAACAGATTGAAAGCTGAGCTCAGCTGCCTCTGCTTGACTCTTGCTTGGCTTACTCTCTCACCCTGAAGATGAAGCCCATATATTCCTGTGAAACATCAGACTTTCTCTGAACTTACACTGCACTGCAACCCAGAAGACTACTATTCTTTGTTACTGCTGTGAGAAACTCAGATGCAACAAGCTTTGATCATGTTTTGTGGCACTGAAAAATTCTATTTTTTGGGCATTATCCATCATCCTGTTTTTTATTTAAGACAAAAAAATTTGGAGACTGGATTTTGTTTCCTTCAGATAAAAACCTACTCAGTTGGGCCTAATCGATATAGCTAGTCTCCGGAGATAGGGACTAGCTGTATCGACTGGGCCCAACTGAGTAAGCAGAATCCAGTCTTTGAAACGTTTTGTTTTAAATACAAAACAGGACAATGGATAGTGTCCAAAACATAATTATCGAATTAACATACTATCGTCACGAACTTTTAGATCCAGAAAATGACAGCATGGCAACTGCACACATTTCATTCATTTCTTAATTTGGTTACCTGTGGAGCTTTTAGTGTGCTGCTGCATGAAAATGAATCCTTTACAAATTAACAATTTTGTATAAATTACTTGTAGAATATTGTGCTGAAATAGAACATATTGCTTCCATTTCAACCAAGCCAAAACTCATACTGAAGTCTGAATCCTATAAGATCTTAATTTTTTAATGTTATTACTGTCTATTGCTATCATTCCCTAATATTTGTACTTTTCCATATTATTTTCAAAAGATTTATTAGCTATCTTATGATTTTTTTCTTGCATTCTGGTGCCAAAATGTGAACATACATGGTGGTTTACTTTCAGGCCATTAGATTCCATGTTTATTTTTATTATTGCAACTAAGTTGATCAGTGAAGCCATTTTTTTTTTCTTTCACAGACTAGAGATGAGACAGTGGTTGCTGGAATGGTGGATGGTTTGGTGTCCATCTCTCGGCGTGAGGAAGAAACAAGGCCCACTAAGCAGGAACGGAAGAAAGTTTCCTATCGCTATGCACCGGATGGTTTCCAGGCTACCTCTGTAGACACTGTAGTTTGTGAGGAGAAGATGGACTTAATATCAAAACATGATGTTTGTTTACGCAAGTTCCAGTACTCTAAAGCAGTGGATTGTGTTCTGATGTCATACATCACCAACAAAAAACCTGCGGTTACTGTAGGTGTGTTCCAGGAACTCATCAGGTGTGAATCTAGATTTTAATCCTCATGTTTATTTTCACATAGGCTATTTAACCATGCACTCATTGTTGAGACTATATAGTGTTGGATAGTATGATAATAGATGAATGAATTGGAAAGTGTCTGAAGTGGTCATGGCATGATACAAACAAGATATTTGTGATGTTGTATTTTAGCGTCCTGTTGCACTGATTTACATCCATGATACGTATGTAATGGCCATCTTGTAGTGCACTCAATTTCATGTCGCTTCTTACTACATGTTTCAGCAACATAGTGCCATCTTCAGGTTCGTTATTTACGCTAAGCTATTACATTGTTTGCCATCTTGTGTCTTTCATAAAATTATTTAGAAAGTACATTATTCGTCAACTATAATAAAATTTGTATATACTAAAACTTGTTAAGATTATTCATCTATATGTCTAAATTCAAGCTCGCATATAGTATGGTTCGTCCGCTACGGGAGTCGTTTCTGTGTGTACTGTGTCTGTGATGTGTCCTTCCTTTGCGTTGTAATGTTGGACATGTGTGTGTCTTCGTATTGATTCCAACATTACAATGCTCGCAGCCAAAAAGGAAGGACTCCCATAGTGGACGAACCATACTATATGCGAGCTTGAATTTAGACATATAGATGAATAATCTTAACAAGTTTTAGTATATACAAATTTTATTATAGTTGACGAATAATGTACTTTCTAAATAATTTTATGAAAGACACAAGATGGCAAACAATGTAATAGCATAGCGTAAATAACGAACCTGAAGATGGAACTATGTTGCCGAAACATGTAGTAAGAAGCAACATATGAAATTGAGTGCACTACAAGACGGCCATTACATATGTATAATGGAACATATTTGTGTTTCTGGATATAAGACAAAATGACTGATGGTTTTTGATGTGCTGAATGGGAGCCATGTTTGATCATTCTTTTGATATTAGGCGGAAAGGTCTAAGGGCTGCTTTGGCTGGAAGAGAAGGAAAATCTCTCTCTGCTGTCCTGAGGTTCCTTATCAAGTACATTGGAGACTACCGCTTCACCCGAACTCTTATTGATGTTGCCAACATGTTACTAGGTAAGTAGTGTTTGGGGGGAGGGGGCTGACCAACAGCTGGTAATTAAATAAGATGTTCCACATGTTTGGAATTAACATATTCCTTGTACTTCTTTTCCACACATTGGCATTTTGCAGGCAGATACTGTCCTGTTGTAGCACATTTCTGTAAATTGGATACACTGTTGAAACGCTCTAGTCAGAAAAAGAGCAAAACTCTAAAAAAAAAAAAATACCAGAGAACAGCTGTGTACTCAATAGTAAAGTCATATATAACCATAATAGATCACTGTAGGTTGCGGTGCAAGGGCCGAGAAGGCCCACCCCTTACACATTCATTCATTCAAAGTCATATATGATACTATTCAATTTTGGAAATACAGCATGAATTAATTCATCCCAAATTGTGTATAATACATTGCACATTTGGGGGGCACACGGTAGCGTAGTTGGTTGAGGCACTATGCTACAAGCCGGAAGGTCACAGGATTGAATCCCAATGAGGTCATTGGATTTTTTTCAATTTACCTAATCCTTCCAGCTGCACTATGGACCTGGGGTTGACTTAGCCTCTAACAGAAATGAGTACCAGGAATATTCTTGGGAGTAAAGGGCGGCCTGTGCGTTTTGCTGAGAATAGGAACCCAGTAGCAAGCTCTTGTGAACATGGCAATGAATGAACCTTTGAGACCTATAAAATATGTGGAATTTCTCAACTGGCTAGCAGCTATTACCTTATCAAGAAAAACACAGCTCATTGGAGTTCATCTGTTCATGTTATTACACACATTTTATGGGATGGGTTGGGAACCTGCATGCATAAACCTATTATACTCTGAAATATTCTGTATAAAAGAATTCTCTGAAGGATGCTACTGAAGAATGTAGCTGTGAAAACTGTATTGTTTCAGTATTGATATTCTGTCTGCAGATATATACGATGGGGTAGACCACAGCATGGAAATTAGTGTACTGCTCCAACGTCTTGCACAGCGACTCAGAGAGGAGGAGCAATTGACAGAGGAACTGCTGGCCCTGCAAGGAGCATTACAGCTGTTGCTATCAGGAGCCAGTGTTGGGGAGAGCAATAATGCAGACAGTATGACAGATGTTACAAATATACAACCATCACAGAGTGCACAGTCAACTTTTGTTGTGAATATTACCTGAGTAATGTAAATACAAACATCTTTCCTCCATTTCTCTGCATTGTTATTCAGAAACTGTTATACAAATACAGAAACCACTGAACAAGATTGGAGGTTCTCAACATATATCACTCCACAGACCTCTTCCTTGAAACTTAAAAATATACAGTCTGAAAATTAAGTAACCCAACTGATTCTCTAGAGACTGTGTATAGTCACTGACATTAGTGACTGTAATTACCTTTAAAATACACATCTATGATATTATACATGCATTCCAGTGCCCCTGTCATGCCTGGAAACAATGCTGGAAAGCATTTTCCTGAAGTTGTTTAAACACAATATTCTCACAATTTTAGAGTGACTATAGATGGGGTTTGGATTGGTAATCAGATCTACTGAACACTTCACAGAACATAACTGTAAATAATTATGACAGTCACACTGGGCCTACTGAGTTACACACTCAAAAAATCACTGTAACTACAGCACGCACAAAGTTTTCTCAATATGCTGTGTCTTCACAAGTTGTTGCTTGCTGATGGATCCCAACAGTGTCCTTATCCACCCTCCCCCCAGAAAAACAAGGAAGTGTGCAAAATATAAATACCAAAAATTAATAGTATTTAAAAAATATTCTAATTTAAAAAACTCAAGAGAAATCATTACAAATAATTTTAAGTGGTTTAAATGAAAGTTTTCTGACTGCTCCCTCTTGGAAAAAATGTCCTGGTGATGATCATGGCAGTAGCATTGTACTGTAAGGTCCGCTTCATTACAGGGCAAACTGAGGGGCACAGAGAGAAAAGCAAACAATTTTCCTGTACACCACTGAACTTATCTTGATTCCGTATCAGACGGTAATCCCCAGTTTGCATCACGCAGGATACAGGCATCTATTTATATGTCAGTAAAAGTTAACCACCTTACTTAAACATTTTTTAATTGAATCAACATTTGGTGGCAGCTTATTGACCTTACATTTAAGTGAAAGCTGATACAGTGCATCTTCATATTTTGAAGACAAGCCTTATCAAAATCCTGGCATATTAAAATCTTTCAAATATGGAATCATGGCTATCGGAAATAAAATGTATCACAGTGAGCAAAGAAAAGTGTGCTCCTTCCATACTCGTACACAGGTGTTAAACCTGCATGCAGTACATACATACAGATCTAATGGCTATAATTCAGCCCTATACACTACTGAATACAGCTTATCACATTAAACAAACCCATTCCTTATACGTATTCCCTATCACACTTATGAGCTACAAGGCCTGTGAAATATAGAACAACGAAGCTAATATCTATACAGGCTACATCATTTGGGAGCTATTTATTATATTTTTGTGTGTCACTCTGTTATCTAGCTGCATATACTGTGTACTGTAATGTACACCCTATTCAGCAGCCCAACTGCTATGCATGTCTTTTGATACTCTTTACATTATCCACCTTCATGTCGTCAGTAGACTGATCTCTGTGTGACATTTCTAATGCCAGTCATTCTGAGACTCAGCTCTCAGAGCTTCACCTTGTGAAACATGCAAGTGCAGAAGACAGGCCATAGGCGACAATACTAATAGAGTCCGAGAGAACACAATGAAGAAATAAACCTGAATAGGACCTAAAAAAAAACATTTTAAAACACGACTCCAAAGTGAAGATGCTTAGGAAGATGTCTGAAAAGATGGAAAGCTTTCTTTTTTGTAACAAAAATTGGCTCAAACAGTGGGGACAATGACTTCCAATGTTTTAAAAGGAAGACTCTACCAAAATTTGTAAAAAAAAAAAATACATTTAAGGTTGGGTTTCTTTTTGGCCATGTATTATGCTCTTGAAAGTTGTCAAACCATAATAACATCCCAGAAATCTTTTTCTCAGGTAATATATGAATACTGATGTTTTCCATCAGCAGGAATGCACAATGGAGAAAATTACACTATGACAAGATTTGTAATTTGTATTGCTTGCGTTTTCTTTTAGAGTGCTTACATTGAAAGACAAGATGGATAGGAATGTAGAATAAAGAAAAATTAATACGTGTATTGAATTTCTGTGGGAAACCATGTCGGGACTCGAACTCTGACCTCTTGGTCATCCATCCAGTTGCTATACTGACTACACTATCCCGCCCCCAATTAAACTGTCCATAACATTTAGGCAAAGATGAGCTCATATTAAAATGGATCTCAGAGGCAGATGCTTATTACAACTGCATGGTAGTAATTACCTGCTCTAACAGCAGATGGTGATCTGTGTGGGCTTTCATAGTTACATTCTGGCAGTTTTGGCCGTGCCATAGCTCAAGCAGTTAGTCACTGGCTTCCCACCACGGTGGTCCAAGTTTTATCTCGGGTCTGGTCAAGTGGGATTTGTGGTGGACAAAGTGGCGCTGGGGCGGGTTTTCTCCTGAGTACTTCAGTTTCCCCTGCCAATCTTCATTCGACCAAATACTCCATCATCATGATCACCCAGAGCAGGTACAATAGGCCAATCTGTGGCCACCCTGCCAAGTCAACCCAGCCGGACTCCACCCCGCAGTAAGCGAATTAAATAATTAGAACTGAAATTACATTCTGGCAAATCATACACCTGGAACATTTATAAAAGTAGTATAAGCACATATATCTTTATTTCTGAACAGTGCTGCAACACTGAATAACACCATTATAATGGGGACCCCTTCATATACACAAAAAATACAATGCACTTAAACTCCAAATATATGTAAAAAAAATATTGTCCAGTATTGACACTAAGAACAAAAATTAGTGTGTAACCATATACATGATGATTAGAAAAACCAGCAAGACAGGGATTAAAAGATGGATCCCACATGTTGCATCATCTCAAGATTTCAGCAACAAAACAGACAAAAATGATCATAATGACACTAAAAATCTATTTTAGTCCTAAGCACAATTTTTAAGACTATTTATAATCAACCTAGAACCAAACACAAAAGTAGAATAGTTATTTTAAAAAATCAAATCAAATTTTATTTGAAAGACATACTACATTACCCTACCCCTTCTGCCTCTTTCTTTTCCAAACATGAATCATACTACATCACCTACAGAGTTATAAATGTACTGCTAAACCAAGTATCGGTCAATCTCCCTCAATACAAAATTCTGTGATATTTTTAACCCTCTCAGATGCAGTAATGGAGTCATGGTGTCAAGGAATGGAGTCTGAGAAATGAAGTTCTCATAGGGGTGAATAGTATCACTTCAGTCTTCAAGAATATGGTAGTGTTGTTTGGTAGCTAGGTACCAAAGTTTTGTAAGAGCATCCCTCTTCCACCTTCACTTCTATCCTGAATATGGAGGCAGTACGTTACTTTGGAATGGTGATAACCTTATATCAGCCTACAAGGTGCAACATCCCAGATCTGAAATGCTTCACAAGTAGATGTCCATCAAGAAACACGCTACAGATACACAGCCCCAACACATTACCTAAGTAAATATAATAGGAGAGGGTGGCAAACTATATTCAAGACTTCTTACATTTGGGCACAGCTGGCTAAAATAAACTTGGCAGATACTATTTCCCAATAAAGTAAAACATAAACCACACATACCAAATAGGCAGTAGCCCAAAAACACTAAATGAAATGGCAAAGCTGGCGTTTACCGTCCTCCCATATTCAGAAGCTACACTTATCGCACGAACCGCTGAACACAATTTAACATCCATCATGATTACTGCAAAGCCATACAGTAAAATGTACAATCTCCGTATTTATTTAACTTATTACAGCTACTGACGTGGCATAATCTTCATCAGTAAAATATTCTTACTAAATGGTTACTTCAGACACCCAACACTCATTTCAGCAGCGATCGCTATATTTCACTGACTGTATAATACGACTTACATTGATCACTCCGAGTGAAAGCTTGACAGTAGCATTAACACACCCCAAATTTATATCAACTATACTAAAGAGCACTGAAGAGTCTGTAGTCATTTTCACTGGAAATGTGTCACTGAAATTAAACTTTTCATAATCACAAAAATCAGAACAATCAGAACCGATAAGAAACAGCCCTGTAAAACTCCCATGTTATTGTAAGATTTGAGGCTTTCACGGCGGTGACTATGAAGAAAGCAGTCTTCTGGGATTTTGCACCGTGTATATGTGGTGTTAACCGACGTTTCGGAGAGAAGCTTCTACCGGTTCTCACGGTCTCTTTGCTTGCAGATTTCTTATATATTTTTCTTCTACCCTGAAGATGGAGGCGATACGTTCCTCCGAAACGTCGGTTAACACCACATATACACGATGCAAAATCCCAGAAGACTGCTTTCTTCCCATGTTATTGCTTGGCAACATGGCCGCCATTACACCTCGGTACGATGCTGCTGCCATCTATTTTCAGCTTACATGAAGTAAATTTAAAATGGCCTCCAGGGCCGAGAGCACAATCGGTAAGAAGGTATGCTACCTTAGCAACTATTTTGAGTGCTCCCCTCGCCCCACCTTTCAATTCTTTTTGTCGCTTCTTGCAAAAAATACTTTTACAACCAGATCTCTTGTATTGCAGTCTCTCTTTCCTTCTGGCGTTCCCACCAATATCCCATATGCATTCCTCGCCTCCCCCATTCGTGCTACATGCCCTGCCAACGTCATCCTCCTCGGCTAGTGATATTGAGCACAGTTTTGAACTGGAGACGACAAGTGAAGACGAAGACTCCTAGTGCGTGTGGAACGGCGAAATGGAAATTGTGTATATCAGCGATACCGCTTTATTGCATGTATTAAATGTAATTAAGAGAATCTGTAACCAAAGTTCTAAGAAATCCAATCATCCGAAGAAGAACCCGTCATTTTTCGTCATTCATACCACGCTAAATATGACAATTTTATATGTACTAAACGAACTAAAATACATATATTAAATTAAAGAACTCAAAATTTTCCAGATGTTTATCGAAGTTCTGTGTGGGCTCCATTGGTGGCTCTGTGAACATTCAAACGGCATTCCATTTCCTGCCACACTTGGCCAAGAACATCAGGAATGACAGAGGCAGCGGCTTCTCTCATTCTGTTTCAAGTGTTGAATGTTGTGAATATGAACACTGTAGACGATTTGCTTCACATGCCCCCAGAACAAAAATCCAGGGGTTTCAGCTCCGGAAAGCGTGGGGGTCATTTCTTCCATCTGCCCCTCCCAATCCAGCGCCGTGGAAATGTCGCATCAAAAAATGCAGTAACAATATCAGCATAGCGCGCAGGACCATCATCTTGCTGAAAGATCACATTGTTATCATCATCAATTCGGAGTACTGCTAACATTTGCAACATGTCGAGGTAATTGTGTGACGTCACAGTGCGTTCTGCAAAGAAATACGGGCCAATCACGCGATCTCTGCTAAGAGCGCACCACACATTAACCTTAGGACTATCACGCACATGTTCAACAAAATCATGGGAGCGTTCCTTACCCCAAATTCTTACGTTGTTACGATTGACATGTCCCGAACATGAAAAGTGGCCTCAGCACTGAACATTACACGATGTAAAAACTGCCGGTCCTTGTCAATTTCATTAAGAATATCCTAAGCAAAATCGTATCTTTAGCTATTATCACCTGGGCAGACTGCATGAAACTGAAGTGTATAACCAGTAAAATGCAGTCATTTTTTAATTTTCTCCAGTACATTTAGGCACTGATTTCTTCGGACTGCAGATAAAATTGTTTCGGATGTTCTCCACCTACTCGTCCAGTTGGCTTCCCGTCTCTCCCAACGACGAATGTTATTTCGTCTGGTGGCTCTTTGTTAAACACACAACGGTACTCGCATCGTATTTGAGTCAAAGATTCAAATTTTGCAAGTCACAAAACACACTGCGCATTCCTTCTAACCGTCGCCATCACTCGGCGAGTTGGCGTTACCTTGGATACGTTGCGCGTAACTGCTTGACCTCCCTCCCTCCGGCCCTATTCAAATTCCACTCGTTAGATTCCAGCAATCGAATCATTTAGAACCTCACAATGACTCTGGGCCAAAGACGTATAACAAAACGTACGTGCTTACAATTCAGGGACATTTAATGTAACTGAACTCAGTATTATTGCAACTTCATATCCCATCCAATCAATCAAGTGAACACAACTCATTAGTGATGTGACGGAAAAATGACACGAGACTTGGAACTCTGAACATGTGGTGTCTGTGTAGGGCTGTGTAGGGCAGTCACTGAAACTAGTACGAAGAGAATTAGCAAAGTCAAATACAATTTAGATGCAGTGGGTATGTATGACATGTGGGAAGGTGTCGCTGAATCTGTGTAGACAATCATGTATTTTTTCTATCAAAGCAATAATAAAAATCACTTAGAGCAGGCCATTTCATACAAAAGTAACGAGGTCAGATGTTAAGAGGGCCGAATTTATTATTCCCAGGGTCACATACAGAATACTAAGAGGTAATTGGTGTGCCTGAGAAGAGCTCAATTGCAAATAAATATTACAACATAACTTTCAAGAGGAACTAGAGAGTTCATTACCATATGCAAATGTTGTTAGATTTCATGAAAATGTAACAAAATACAGGATTTTCAAACTCAAACTGGGAATGGCGGTTGATAAATTATTAATAAGAGTGGATCGCAGGAGGATATGTTCTATCTTATGGGACTGATACTGTGTAGCCCACATAAGATAAACTGACATTTCAGAGGTTGAAGACCAAAGCAAGCAAGAACCCAGCACGAAGCAGAAAGCCATGGTTGGTAGCATTAACATGGCAGACGACAAAGAAGTATAGATTCAGATTACTTGGTTCACCTGTTACGGTACCCACACTGCTTACCTTAGTATCCCTATGCTCAAAGCAGTCCTGTCACACTCTCTCAGCATGTGACTGGAGAGCACTTCAGCAACAGGTGCACACACTCAGTATATAACTGAGACATCCTCTGGATTTCCTTAGTCCCTCCACCCAAATGTCAGGATAGTACCTCAGTTAGGCCATGGGCACTTCCTTCCAATTCATCAATCACCATACTACCCCTGTGATACATAGTCACAATACTGTCGCATTGTATCAGGGGCAGTCAAATGAAAACGGGTCAGAAGCCAAAACATATTAAAGAACATTTCTTACCTCAAAAGTAATCTCCAAAACTGTTAATACATTTATCCCACTGGGAGATAAGACGGTCAATCCCTTCCTTGCAAAAGCTTGTGGGCTGTCTACAGAACCACATCTTTGTCCAATGCAAACCGATGTCCATGAATGTCTCTTCAGGTCTCCAAAAACGTGAAAATCACATGGTGAGATCTGGGCTGTAGGGGAGATGTTGAAGCACTTCCCAACCAAATCTCTGTAGTGTATTCCCCACAGAGTTGGCACTGTGGGGGCGTGCATTATCATCAAGAAGGATAATGCCGTTTGATAGCATTCCAGGGCGTTTTGACTTTATGGCATGTCTCAGTTTCTGCAAAGTGTCTCCATAGGGCTGTGCACTGATTGTGGCACCATGCTCGAGAAATTCGACTAGCAGAGGGCCCTTGCAGTCGAAGAAGGTCGTCATCATCATCACTTTACTGGAACTTGTGTGTACTGCTTTGGATTTCTTCAGTGGGGGAGAATTCACGTGTTTCCACTGTTGGCTCTGCCGTTTGCTCTCAGGTTCAAAATGGTGGCACCAAGTTTCATCCCCAGTGGCTACGCAGGATAGAAAAGCATACTCTTCCTCATGGTATTGTTGCAAGTGACCCAGTGATCCAGCTATCCTCAGAGTCTTCTGCTCCTCCGTGAGTTGACGTGGAACATGCTGCATGCAGTTTTCTTGTCACAATAGCATGTACGGAACCGTGACTTATTCCCATCAAAAGACTAATTTCTTCCACAGTGATCCGTCAGTTTGCCCAGATATGTCCATTCAACGCAGCAATAACATCAGGTGCGATGACATTGTGAGCCTGTCCTAGGCCAGCATCATCTTGCAGTGACACATGTCCCTCTCAGAATCTCTTTATGCCAAGACAGAACACGCAAACGTGGCATGCTGCGTTCGCCGTAAACAACAGACATATGACTATAAATTTCTAGTCCTCCGACTCCTTCAACAGTCAAAAAGGGCGCTACACTTCGCTGTTCTTCTTTACCTGCCTCTATTACTAATGTTGGACGACGACACATAGCGCTAACCATACTTCCAGCACAATAAACAAACGACTAGTGTGCAAGGGCACGTTGTCACTGTGCTTTCCCGAGTGCCCACCAAATGTTCGTACCGTAAGCAAATTCCAGTGTTATTGTAAGTTGCGCGTCGTGTGACTTATGCGTGGTGACCCATTTTCATTTGACTGCCCCTTATAAAATAAAAGAGTGTGCAGTAAGTCACTGACTGCATGCAATGAGAATTTTGTCTTGTTTCCTTCACTTAACGGCAGAGCTCAGTTGAGTAAGAGATATGTGCGAATGGTAAGTTGCAAAGGATATGGAAGGCTCTTACCAGACTGTTACTGGTGGTCATGACAAATGCAATGAGTAAACCAAAACATGAAAATATGGCACTAAGCAATGCTCCACACTTATATACAAGAGGAGACTGGTATGAATATTCTTGGGAACCTGCGGCCTCCATTTCAGGCAGACTACCCACAATATCAAACCCCAGAAGACAGTAATCTAAATATTCAATGGATGTTCAGAAACTGGCTCAACAAGTTGAAGTATGCCTTCAATGTGATGGCTGTCCCACTGAATTTGCCTATAAACACTTAAAGTTCACATTTTAGGGCAACTTTACGTTACTTTGTATTTCGGACTTCTTTATAGAGGCTCATTATGCCACATATTAGAACAGCTATTCTCAATCTTTCTGGTGTGTGTACAAACATCCGCTCCGTAAAAAAAAAACAAATCTAATTTCCAATCTACATTTTAGTATGGATCCTCTGAAATTAGAGTTTAACTGAATATGCAGATCATTAACTTGAAAAGTTCTAAAACGACAGTTTCACTACATTCTCTGTTGAGTGGTGAACCTCTGGTCCACACGGTACATACACCTTAGGCATAGACACATGCATTTTCGATAACATAATTACTAAAGCCAGTAATAAAATCCACATCTAAAATTTATGTAGGCACATTCAAGTGACTTATGTGGCCGCGCCATAGCTAAAGCGGTTAGTCGCTGGCTTTCCACCATGGCAGCCCAGGTTTGATCCCAGGTCTGGTCAAGTGGAAATTGTGGTGGACAAAGTGGCGCTGGGGCAGGTTTTCTCTGAGTACTTCGGTTTCCCCTGCCAATATTCATTCCACCAAATTCTCCATCATCATAATCACCTGGGGCAGGCTTCAATAGACCAAAAGTGGCCGCCGTGCAGAGTGGACCCAGTTGGACTCCACCCTCCACTAAGCGAATTTAATTTTTTGGAGTAGGAAAACAAGTCAAGGCCTAAAATGATGCTCAAGCCTGCACTGACAGATATTCTGTGTATACCTTGCATAAATTCCATTCAGTGTAGTAAATTCACAAAGTGTGCACAGTGCCCATGAAGCACAAATGCCCTTACCTGGACAATGTGCGAGTGAGGGTAACTGCAAAATTACGGAGCAGCAATTGTGCCGCCTACTCAAACAAACCAACGCCTCCTCTCATTGAGGAGGAGAGCGTATTTCCAAACACATGAATGGTTTTGCAAAGAACAAAACTTCAACCATATTTCCTGATGGCGCCTGAAACCAAGAACAACTTTGCTGGTGAAAACCAGCAGCAATTTCGTGGATTATACTGGACAAATGACTTACACGGACTGGACAGCCAAGGGTTCGAATTTTGATTCCAGGTAGGGGTATGAGTTTTCACCAGTCCTGGGACCCACCCAGCCTCCTATCCAACTAGTACTGAGGTCTCTTCCAATGGGGGTAAAGGGGACCGGGGATGTGAAGCTGACCACTCGTCTCTGTCTAGTGTCGAAGTGAAGAATGGTGGGGCTATGCTTCCACTGCTCCATGTTTTCATGGCATGGTGGTTAATTACTTAAGCACATGGACAACTTTACCTTTTCCCTTAACTTATGTGAAGGGTGAATGCCATTCAACCCCACAGTGTCAAGGAGGAAGAACCATGCGTCTCTGGCCCATCTTAGCAATGTTAGCATATGATATGACATGCAAACAGTAGGAGCACACTGACAGTGAAATGCACACAATCTCCACATCCTTCTGTTCCGCATGGTTTATACGAGTAATATCTATGCCAAAAGCACATGTGAGCTGATTAAATGCTGCGCCCCAGCAAGACTGACCCTGTATCAACTGTACTGTGCTCACATTATCTCAGTATTCCATTAATTACCAACATACAGCATGACAACATACAGGTACACTCATGGCACAACCAGACTTCATTATAATCCAATTCAACAATGAACATTACAAACAATTTGATGATATGATGAGTATATTCGTGCAGCGTTGCTCTCTATACTCATATCCAAACACTCCAGTCGATTATCAGTGGGGACACCGGCTGTACCGAATGACTCTTTCCGGGTTATTCTTTAGTTACTGAAGGTAAAAATGTCACGAATGCTTTGTTTCAAATCTTTCCAAGTCAACCACTTATGAAGCATTATTCCAACCAATGCTATGTAGCCTAAAATACTAAGAGCATAATAAAATAAACCCTAAATAGCACACGCTCGCCAGAACACTAATACACTTGTACAATACCTGTATATTCTAAAGGCATCTGGAATCGCTGGATTTTTGGACTTTGTCCTTTGTCCTGCTAGAACAAGCTCTTTCTAATGGACCCAGCAGAGTAGTTATGCCCCCCTCCCGCAAGAGAGGACTGAAATAGACACAGTTTCTGAAATGCTACATTCTCTTGTTTTTTGAACACCAGACAATGAACACAATCCAAAAACCCAGCAAGTGATTCTGAGTTATATACACTCCTTCAGTTAAGGTACAGGCTTCTAGGTCGGATTCAGTGTGTCACTGTTATTCTGCCCATCTTCTTTCTTGTTCACATTTCTTATTCTCCAAGGTCTGAACGGTTATTTGTCTCTTCATCCATCCTTTACACGTCGCTCTGCATTGCTTACTGCATGTCAGTCCCTCTGCTGCATCAGCTACACCAAAAGCCTGTTTAGATGTGCACAGCATGTGTTCAGAATGTGACGTAAAATTTATATACATTAAAAAGTCTCTGAGCTAGTGGGATGAGAGGTCTAAGAAAATAACAACTTCCATTAATGATAACTAACTCAGCTCCCTGGACTTACTTATGTAGCAGTAATTAAACTGGAAACACATACTGGAAAAATAAATTTCTTGGAAGAAGACAAGCTTCAGTCTGGTGGGAATAAGGGGTTTCATAAACTGACTGGCTGCATGCGAGTTACTGCCCTCTGGTATATATACATAGCATACTGTACTACCCCAATGTATATAACAGGAAAACCCGGACTTGCTGACCATTTGAGACAGATTTGGGTTGCTTGAGCAGGATGGAGTCAACACCAAATTCCAGTTCCAGACAATCAATCTAGAAGATCTAATGTCAAATATTAACCAACTTCACACAGATCACCTTTCCAGAGAAGCTACTACTTGCTCAACTACTCAATGAATTACCAAAATGTTATGGAATGCAAGGGTTCATTACCATTCACAGCCAGACACTGGCCCTTATCCTGAGCCAGATGATTTCACTCCATATTCCCTTCTGAATACACAGCATCAGCCTACCTTCACACTTTTCTGAGGACAACTGCAACTTGCAATTGCATTCGTGCGCTGTGCACTAATTTATATGGTGAAGACACACAAAACGGAACACATACTCCAAGACCATGGAGCAGGATCAGTTCCGTAATGCAGCGACACCCAACGTGTGGCGACATATGAGGTAGAGCTCTGCTGATGCAAAGTTATTGAGGGATGAATGCATGGTACATCTTATGCAAAATGAAGCAAGCATTCGTTGGAAAGAAAAGTGTCAGTAATCAGAGATGATTTACTCAGAGTGACCAAGAATTAGCTTCAGTTATGACACAGATCATTCAGGCAGTCAAGAAAATGCGTACGGAGGGAGGGGCATAACTGCACTGAATTTAAGTACAATTAAAAGCTATTCCTCTTGTGTCACTCCACTACATGAAACCTCTGAATTCCAATTCATAATATTAATGTCATTGCCTAATTTTATTAAAGAACATTTCACAATTTTCAGCTGACTCTTTCCCTCTAATGCAAAGGAGACTTAAAGCAAAAAGGAGTGTCTCAGTGCCAAACCACTTTTCTTTCTGATCTCATGACCGCTCAGTTTCTCTGCTGATATTCACAACAAAAAGATGTAAGCAATACTTTCATGATCCTTTTAATTAAATTCTCTGTACTACTTTATTTCTCCACAAGTAGAATCAAACCTTTATTTAACTTTCTTTTTATAATCAATATACCAAGTATACTGCAGAAATATATCTTGTCTGCAATGTCCAATACAGCATAATTTGTATCCATCTGACCAATCCATAACAGTTATCTCAATATACTGAATTCAAGCAATATATCGATCTGAAACTATCTGATCAACAAATTTACTCACATGTAATGGCAGAAGAGCACAGATAACACAGCAAAAAGCACATGATGCTGCTGAATTATGTGTATAAACTGTTGATCCATTTCAGTGATTACACTCTACTAATCATGAGCTTCCAACGCTGAATTAACATAACTGCAGGAGAACGTCATGTCATGTCATGTAATGTGTGTTTCCACTCAACACAAGAGATCCTTGTGCATATTCATCAGCCAGAATCAAATGGAACTCATTTGCATGGATGTTTTGTACCATGGGACTCAGTTCATTATACGTCAGTTAGAAAGGTTAGCAACAGCAATAAACTGCAATATATTGTAGCATTCTACAAAATCAAACCATGCCACACACAGGAAACCTGTCTTACTTACAACATCAAAACTGTGTCATGCTACAACTCACATACTGTTCCTTTAGGCTAAACCCATCTCTACTGCTCTATGATTTACTGCACACATAAACATGTAAGCGCTGATGTCTCTTCAGACTACTCTGATAACTGAATGAATTATTACATACATCACAGCAAAATGGCTGCTCCTGACTTTGTATGCGCTTATGTGCCTTAAGATGACTCTGCTGACTGAATGACTTTTTTCATACATCACAACAAAACGGCTTCTCCCCACTATGTATGCGCTGATGTTTCTTCCAACTACGACGATCACTGAAGGACTTATTGCATACATCACAGCAAAATGGCTTTTCACCACTATGTATGCGCTGATGTTTCTTCCAACTACGACGATCACTGAAGGACTTATTGCATACATCACAGCAAAATGGCTTTTCACCACTATGTATGCGCTGATGTTTCTTCCAACTACGACGATCACTGAAGGACTTATTGCATACATCACAGCAAAATGGCTTTTCACCACTATGTATGCGCTGATGTTTCTTCCAACTACGACGATCACTGAATGACTTATTACATACATCACAGCAAAATGGCTTTTCACCAGTATGTATGCGCTGATGTGTCTTCAGATGACTCTGCTGACTAAATGACTTTTTACATACATCACAGATAAATGGCTTTTCACCACTATGTATGTGTCGATGTATCTTCAGACTAATCTGATGACTGAATGACTTATTACATACATCACAGCAAAATGGCTTTTCACCAGTATGTATGCGCTGATGTGTCTTCAGAGAACCCTGCTGACTGAATGACTTATTACATACATCACAACAAAATGGCTTCTCTCCACTATGTATGCGCTGATGTGTCTTCAGACTACTCTGCTGACTGAATGACTTATTACATACATCACAGCAAAATGGCTTTTCACCAGTATGTATGTGCTGATGTGTCTTCAGATGACTCTGCTTTCTAAATGACTTTTTACATACTTCACAGAAATATGGCTTCTCCCCACTATGTATGCATTGGTGTGCCTTCAGACTACTCTGCTGACTGAAAGACTTCTTACACATGATGCAACAAAATGGCTGCTCCCCACTATGTATGTGCTGATGTGCTATCAGAATTTCCTCTTGACTGAATGAATCACCACACTCATCACAAGAATATTGGCGCTCGTCACCATG
Organism: Cryptotermes secundus; assembly: GCF_002891405.2. Lineage (NCBI taxonomy): Eukaryota > Metazoa > Arthropoda > Insecta > Blattodea > Kalotermitidae > Cryptotermes > Cryptotermes secundus. The sequence goes on along the minus strand of NW_019731299.1, from coordinate 124,628 downwards.
TATGGGTTGAAGTTCATTCAAATTACCCTGGAAAATGAGAGTAAATAACATGATAAATCCTAATAGCAAGAACAATAAGCTTGAAGCCTCAATACAGTGAGATGTTAAATTCGTTAGGCATGAGAGTGGTGATGGAAGGGGGAGGGAGGGACCGAGGCTCCTAGAATGAAATAACAATAAAGCCTGAGCTAAAAAATGATACTAAGAAAGGCTGCATATGGCCCGGCAAAACCCCCCTACATATTACAATAAAAGGCATCAAGAAGAATAATAGCACAGTGTCAGTTCAATAGACATGTCCACCATGATACCATGAGAAAATCCACATGAGTCACCTCCTAGGTTGCCACACAGGATTCCTTGACAACGTAAACATTCGGCTTTTGCCAGAAAATGGTCACTACTTCTGGATGTGTGAAATGGTATTGGGCACACCATACTGTAGAAGGAGGCGTGCAAACGACTTGCAACAGCTACATATGTATATAAAATGTATACAGAAGTATGCAGTCACTTCACAGATTATGATACCTCACACTTTTGAAGTGCACGCGTCCCACTTCTCGAAGCAGTCCACGACACACAGCGCAACATCAGACTTTGAACAATAGAAAATGGGGCTCATGCATTTCTCATTTAGTGACACATGACGTCTTTGTTTCCCTTTGGTTGGCCAGTGTTGTGAATGTTTCACCTCCAGTCGACTAGTTGGGCCCCAGATGAACTGAGGTTCCCCTGAAAAACGCCACTGACCATGATATTCGTTTGTGCAATTAAAGAATCATCTTGGGGGAGGGTTTCCAGCAAAATCGAATAAATTATGTTGACTGACAAAGTGACACTATCACCTGTTAGTAACACTCGCACAATAGTGATGCAAAGTAATTGTAATATTAGTCAAAAAGAGTGCCAGACGGACACTGATACCAAAAGTCACAGTGATGAAGATGCTTTTTACTCACAAAGTAATACCGGCTCAATGGGTTTATAGCCCTTCTGACACACAAAATAAAATATTGTGACGTATTTTCGCTATGCAGACACCCCACCCCCTCAACCCCCAGCGGTGACATAACAGCATCGGAGCAACAGCGGCTGCTACAGTTACAGGCCAGTAAACATTCTGCCCTCCCCCCGTGGTGACATAACAGCACTTCCCACTGTGACATAACAGGGGACACCGCCGTTAACACGAGGCAACAGAGAACGGTATAAAAATCTGGCTGAGCAGTATGTGAGCAGAGTGTGTGATCAGGAATGACACAGTGTGGATTGTGTAGTCGCGGAGAGCAGTGGAAGTAAATTGTGATACTGCCGATGGCAGTAATTGTGTAACTGTTAATTGTATAAGTATGCAAGCAAATGTGGAATAAACTCACTATATTCAATATGGCGTGAAGTTATTTGTTGCGTTATATACCCAACACGTGACAATATATAAAGAACTATATGACAGTCTGACACTGACTTTCAAACTGACGAAGAAATATATGACAATGCAACACTGACTTCCTAACTGATAATTTGCTACTGAAAACCAATCCTTGAATATGTCACATTTCCTTGAAAGCTCTGGAAGCACTGACATGCCAGCACAGATGAATATTTACTCCTCAGTTCTCAAAACAAAGCTGGGCTCTATTTGGCTGACCACACCACAAACAGTCATATCTAAATGTAAATAGTATCAAAACCAGTACCATTATAAACAATTTCATTGTTCAGAGCTAACGAATGAACCACCGACATGAACCTGCATGGGTTTGTTTTGGTTTCAAACCCAAGATCAAACTGTCACCACTCCCAAAGGGAGCAGGAGTCCTGTCATGTCTATATATAAATATATAACATTTTGCGAACACAGGGTGCTACTTGCTGTAGATATATATAACATTCATCTGTTAAAGGTTAAGGGTTAATTGGAACCCCTTCTGCTGGTGCAAGGAATGTCTAAGTGTAGGGGGACAGCATTTTCAACACTTTTTGTGACCTGTGAATTGTATACTTCATTCCACAAGTTACTGGCCACAAGCATACTGATTCATTGCCAAAATTTGTATGCGCCTTGCAGCCAGCAGTGTGTCAGTCGCTGTGAAATGCAGAGCTGTAAACAGGCCANTTCAGGCTCATTGAGGTTAGAAAGTGCTGCATAGCGATTAGCAGTCGAAGGGAACTGTCCACTATGCTGTATTCCAATTGTATATTCCATTTCACCACAATTGTGTCAATACACTTGTATTAGGATGTGTTGCCAACACCAGTTCTTCACTATTGCTTTCTACACCTTTTACACATTCTTTGCATCTAATGTTCAGTCACCTTTCTGTCTGAGAGAAAGCAACAAAAGAATCTGTCATGACAACCAGTCACCTGATAGCAGGTGCAGGGGTAACTCTAACGGTGTCAGGTATATTAAATTTACTTCAAACAAAGGGCAACAGTTAACATGTGTCTATATTCAGTCACACATTGTCACACATCTTTAGAGAATCATTAGTCATCCTGTTACAAATCCTCAACATAATGACACCTCTATGTTATTACATGGATACAGACTGCATGGGAGACAGAAAACAAATGATAACTTCAGCATTTATAGATCCTGGGAACTCTATGATGTAGTACCAAAGCACTGCTTCGGGGAAGCGACAGACAAGGAAAATCTGAAGAATTTTTCCTGTAGAGAATTTACCGCAGACATTCAGTTTATACAGTACTTCATTTCGTCTATCAGATCTGCTCAAAAGAAAATGGGACATCACAAGCAACATTCTACAAGCTACAGTTGCCTGGAGACATTTCAGGAAAAAGAAACCTTCAGAATCTAGTCAACAGCGCAGTGGAGTTGTTTCATGTTCACAGACAAGACAAGCAGCATTTCTGCACATTTGTGTCATCTGCCTAACAGTGCACATACAGCTCACCTCAGGTTCAGCCTTTATTTCAGGAAATGTTAGTGGGACAGGATCCTCTTCCTCATCTGCATCTGAGGCTGCCTCAGCTTTTACATTCATGGCCTGATTTGCATCATGAGGTGTTGGGCATCTCTCACCATATGGACCCACTGAAGCATTCTCCAAATTTCTACAGTTCTGTAAAAACCATCATATCCTTCTCAGAAATGGATGCACAACACCACACATTAAAAAGGCGTATGCTCTCCTTGCTATGGCTGTTTCTCGTAACATTAAACTCATAAGAGCTGTTCTGTATAGATGTTCTTCTCTACAGCTATCACGATCACTAGAAAGTACTCGGTTCATAGCTCAGTGACCTTCCCGAGAAACTATCAGTCACAAGGGCAGTACAGAAAATATCTGTTTTGGTACCTAAAAACATCATAATAAAGAGCTCCACAACTTGTAACCTTCATTCACCAAGCATAATTACATGATCAAGTCAAGGAGGATGAGATAGGCAGCTCATATAGCAGGCATGGGGGAGAAGAGGAATGAATACAGGATAAGTTGAGAAAGCCAGAAAGGGCTCATTACTGTGATCACACATGCTCATCACGGCTCTGTATCCTAAAGGAAACAGACCCAGTACAAACCCTTCCAAATTATTTCTTTCAAATCCACACTTAGGTCTCCCAAGTGGTCTGCTTCGCTAGGGTTTTCCCTCCAAAACTTTGTATGCATTTCTCACTGTTGCATGTGCACTACATGACTTACCCACATCGCTCTCCTTGAATGCATTGCTCTCCTAAATAATATCCCAAACCGTTATCACCCAAGTGTATGAAAGTCCCCACGTGTATTATGCAAACAAACAGAAGTGTGTCACATAATATTTAGTTTCTTTGGCCAAGACAACTGACATACAATAAAATTCATGTCTGTGCACACAAGCATGAAACACGCAGAATTCTTTCAGGAAACATTTCTTCAGCTCTATACAGTACAATTTTTGCCACTCTTGTTACAAGAGAATGCAGAATCTTGTGTAACCTTGAAACCTGTTCATCACATGATAAATATCTTGTGGGGTTCATTGGAATTAGCTCACAAGAGTCCTAGTAACTTATTGGTTCTAACAAGTGTATCACTAACTAACTGAGAACAGTTCCGTGACTCCCTAAGGATTTTTGCTGCTATAGAATTTCTCTAAGATACAGTTCCGTTTATGCAAAATTTAATTTCATCTGCATCAGAACTGCTTAAAAGGAAACAGAAGCGGTACATCACAAGCAGGATACATTCGACAAACTATAACTGTCTAGAGACACTTCAGAAAAAGGCCTTCAAAGGCGAGTCAGCAGCACAGTGGAGTTGTTTCAAGTGCACAGACAGACAGAAATAGATGAGAAAGACAACTGAAATTCCTGCCTACTTGTGATATCTGCCTAACAGTGGACATACATTAACATACAGCTCACCTCAGGTTCAGCCTTTATCTCCTGAAATGTTATTCGTACAGGATCCGCTTCCTCTTGCAAGTCTGAGACATCCTCGGCTTTAATATTCATTGCCTGGCTTGCATCATGACTTGCTGGGTATGTCTCACCATATGGACCCACTAAAACGTTCTCTGAATTTGTACAGTTCTGTAAAGGCATCACATCTTCTGTCAGTCATGGCTGTACAACACCACACTTGAAACAATATATATGCTCTCCCTGCTGCAGCTGTTTCTCATTACATCTAACCCATAACAGTTGCTCTGTACAGATTTCTTCTCTACAGACTTCATAATCTTAGCAAGTGTGAAGTTCATAATGCAGGGACCTTCCTGAGAAACCTGTGGTCCCTGTGGAAGTACAGACAATACGTATCTGCTCTTTATGGAACCTAAGCACTCATTATTGTGTTCACACATGCCCATTATAACTTTGCATCCTGACACAAACAAACACAGTCCATAACCCCATAATTGTACCTTTAAAATGCATCTCCACAACTGTCTCCCAAGTGATCTCATTCTTTCAGGTCTTCTGTCAAAATTTTTGTATGCATTTCTCATTCTCACATGCTTGCTATATGACCTACCCATATCATGATCTGAACAGCCATTCACAGGACCTGAAGCAGCTTGCAGCATCTCAATTGGAGTTGCCAACAAAGCCAACAGGCACTAGACTGATAGAAACCATAAAAAATACTGGGAATTCATAATTGGACTTAGACAGGCAAAGGGTTTTATAGTAGGACCCTCTGCCAGAAGAACGAAAGATCTGTTGAGATTATACAGAGATTAATTAAGATGGGTGGTAGGATTACTTACCAGACACTACCACCAGAAAGGACACCTTTACAAGTTGGGACTGACAGACAACCCAACATGTGAAAATGAATCAGCAGCACACATCCTGTGTGATTGTGGGGCCACAGCTTATTTAATATTTTGTCACTTGTGACTATTATAATGGCCCTATAAGCAGGGTCCTACACTTTATTAAAAATGTAGGATTAATAAAGGGCTAATCCAAGGGGAAACAGAACAGTTCATTGAAGGTCGCAGTGCCAGGGGCGGTCTTTATGGCCTAACCCTTACATACATACACACACATACATAACCATAACACTTCCTTGAATTGATCCTTCTCCCACAAAATAATGCAGATTGTTACAATATGAAGAACCATGTAAACTTCCTACATGGATTACGAAAACTAACACAAGCTTGGCATAAAAAGTTTAGTTTCTTAAGATATGAGAATTGACTGATGACAATAAAATTCTTGTCTGTGCACACAAGCACAAAACACTCACCATCCTTTCTGTCACAGCAGGAAATGTTTCTTCAGCTCTCTGTAGCAGAATTCTCGGCATTCCTGTTGCAAGAGAATGCAGAATCTTTCATAACCTTGAAACTTAATTTATCACACGTGGGTAGAAAATTAATTAATATACAAGAATCCTAGTGATATTGCATCACATTTCTAACAAGTGTACCAGTAACTAGCTCTGAATATTTGCCCAAGTCTGTAACATACTAATTATTTTGAACATACACACTAATGTCGACTTCTTTGCCCTTACAGCAGAGACCGGTAGAGACCGGCAGTGAGCAGCCGCTTGAACCCTTGAACCCCTTGAAAACGGTCACAACCGTCACAACCAATGAACCAATGAACGATGAGGGCAGTGAGCGCAATCAGTGCCAACACGTGAACGGTGAGCGCAGTCAGAACTACAAATACAAATATGAATACATTCTTTGCTGTGTCTGACCTCTGGTGGTGAAATGATAAATGAACCGTTGTACTCAAAGTGGGTGTGACGTTATGTAGTGATCAGTGGACGTTATTGAAACGGCCACGGTTAGCAACTTTTTTTTCTAATCAAAATTTTGATTCTTGAATAAAACAGTGTATATTTTGTTTGCCTTTATTTCGCTGGAGTTCATTTGACATGTATTTCCAAGTGTCGAGTTGCTGTTGACGATTGTTTGTGGTTAAATTAACACTGATATTTGTTTTGTTCGTTCTAACTGGTAGCCCTCCTACAATAATGGCAAATTGGATTAACGTTACCCCAAGGTTAATATATTTTGTGGGCAATCTTTTAAATAAATAATGCTTTACTTTTAAAATTCCACCGTGAGTTGTCTATCCAAATGTTTCTTCCACATTATTTTTAGTTTGAGGAGAGCTGTTGATCTAATAAACAATTTAGATGCATCAAAGTTTCCACTTCTTCTGAACCGCATCACCCAAGCAATGCAAAACGGTGCTACCAATGAGAAGGCCTTCAGTAATGAAGAGGAAGAGAAGTTGCAGGTTTCACTTGGCCTGCAGAGGTCAGACCTGAAACTACTCCTTCAATCTACCACATTCATTATAGAACAGGTACTGGCTTTTAATTTTATGCTTGAATTTCTATAAGGGGACCTGGTGGCCTCAGTATGATTTTGGACTCTCAGTCAGAGAGTTTTGAGTCTGAGCTCTTTAGCAAATCTTTGCATGGATTTTTCTTCTGGGAGATTGCAACTTTCGCCTCTAAGGTAAAGCTATCCATGTAACAGGCTGTGAAAGCCCATAGAGTTGTGAGACATTTCCTAGACAGATGGCAGTGAGGTTATCAGCCTTATGCACTGGCTCCCCTTTACCCCCAGGTAGATTCCAGGTACTAATTTCTGTCACAGGCTGAGTCGGAACACGGCTGCAGTGCAGCTGGTAGGATTAAAACAATTGAAGATTCCAATGACATCATCGGGAATCGAACCTGTTACCTTCTGGCTTTTAGCATAGTGAACTTTCACCTCTACCAAAGATAAAACTCTGGGAGTGTGTAGAATATCAGTGTTCCTCTCCCCAGTGGTTTGCAGGCCACATGAAGCCGTGTGTACTGTCTGCCCATTATTCTCATGATCACCCTATCAGTGAGAGAAAGGATTTGCTCTGTGGGTTCTGACATGTTACACGTGAATTCTAGAAAGTTGCATGAGTGGACAAAGGCTAGAGCGTCAGAGAAGTCAATACTGACACTACACACACACACACACACCATACTTTATTTCTGTTTATTTACTCTGAAGCATGTGATTATTTTGTGTTTAAGGCTGCATATTACATGACAAAACCATCAGTTCTGCAGAGACATCTGTCAGATACATTGAAGCTTAATGATGACAAGTCTGAAGCATTTGTAAATGCCTGGATAAGTTCAGCAAAGGGAATTGTGGAACATCTGCGACAGAGGTCTTTGTTTCCAGCACAGGTTGGTGAACTGTCAGAAATAAGTTCTTTTAGTCTGTGACAGCAAACTAGAGCAACAGGTCTCATTAGATTGTATGTTCACCCATTATGGTCTTAGAAACAAGTTGTGAAGTTTAATTGATATATGAATCAGGAAATGGTGGTGATAATCATTTTATATGTCAAATTTCAATTGAGGAAGACAACAGATCCTGCAAAGCCCTGATGCTATTCAGTGTGTTAATTTCAGTGAATTATCCTCATTATAAGTACAATATATTTTACTGTGGATTGCTTACAGCTTGAAGATGTCAGATGGTCTCTCAACCTTCAGACTGCTTCTGATTCGCAGACAAAGCAGGTCATTCCAAAGGCAGTGTTTCAGTTTGGACTGAAAACCAATGAAAACTCTCGTGAGAACGTGACAGTTGGGTTTACACATGAAGAAGTATATGAATTCTATAAACATCTTGAAACAATTCAGAGCCAGCTGGATGGACTGCATTGAATGTTTAGCTATTTGCATTACATTTTGTTTAGGTGGAAAAGTGATTTTGTGGTACAGAACAGGAAAAACATATCGGATATTTTCATGTACATGTACAGCAAAACTGCTTGTTGTATACATTGTATCTCAGGAGATAGAAAAAAATATAAGCACTAAAACACATGCTGTTTATATATACCTTGAGTAACACAATTTTGAGCCATAGATATTTTATGTATACAGCATATATTATGGGAATAAGGGTGCATCATTGTCAATTAATGATGTGGACTGTTGCATCATAAGAAAGTTAACGGATGTTATTTTCAACATACTTCTGGTATGCTTATACCATTAGGAAGTTCATACATACTATCATGATTTTAGTGTATGTATGTATTTATTTCATCTCTATAGATCATTGTTACATGATATAGGACAAGTCAGTTACTGATTACAATAAGAAAATAAAGTTACAATACTTAAAATTGTTTACAGTAGTTTACAATAGTTAAGATTTCACATAGTGTGAGGTGGAATCCATATTAGGTCCCTCGGCACATCGGCTTCAATATGTCCTGTTGTGTCTGTTCTGGTGATAATGTTTATGGAGAATGTGATGGAATGAGGATTGGCAGGGGAAACCGAAGTACTCGGTGAAAACCTGCCCCAGCACCATACAGGGTTTGGATTGACAATTGGATTTATTGAACTCTAATAAACCGTAACTACAAACAATTACAACTCGCTCACTAAACCAGCAACAGGGCATTCTGTAGGAGCCAGGACCCCTCCCTAAGGGAAGAAGAGACTATCAACAGGTTAACTGCTGGCACTGTAGGAACTGGAGAGGTGACTGCTAAGATGCCATGTTTTGGCATATGTGTGCCATATTAAACATATATAATTAAGAATACTGTCTTGTGGGATGCTGTGCATTCTGGTAGAAGTTTATGAGTGTTCTGGAGGAACATACTTCCTCCATTTTCTGTAATGTGGTGCCATGTTGTCTGGTAGAAGTTTACTCATGTTCCAAACTTCTGTACCAAGTTACATGGTGTCAAGCTCCAGAAGACAGTGCTATGCATATCACATACTAATGGCATGTATTTGCACCCTTACAAAGATAACATGGGCATATGTGAAGACATGACCAGCTATGTGATAGGTAGATACTTTCACAGAAAGTCTTTCTCCTAAGGTAATGTGCTGACATACTACAGCTGCTAAAGGGAACATTATTCTATGATTAATCCTACTGATATTTAATTGATTCTGTCACGTTTTATTGGGTGTGTGCACATGAGCCCCATCATTTCCAGTGAACACCAGCTCTAATGTAACAGTTACCTTTGTCCCTGGAGACTGACAGAATATATTCAGACACCCATTTTGAGTAAATCCCTAGTCACCATGTCATGGAATGTCCTGAAGTCTGGAAAAAGGTAGTTTTCCTTGTGCTTAAACCCATTCCATGAATACATGGGGGAGTGGAGGATCCCTTTGCATTCTTGAGCTCAGAACTAACTGGAAGTGACTGGTCAACTTTAGGTCATGCCTGAAAACAGATTAGAGATGCAGCTTCACAATATAAAATCAATATTCAAACTTGCCTCCCAGCAGACAAGGCTTAAAACATAACTTTGGAAATATCGTTATGATTAAGATAAGCGAGAGTCGTGGTGACAATGGATCTTTCGGAAATAACTTGAATGATTTACGTGGACCCCATTGAAGTACCTACTGAACCGGGAAGTTTGTGGTGGCTAGTGATTTTTCCTCGTTCTCCGTGTCTTGGTACCCCGTATTAGCGAATGAGGTTAAGTCACGCTGTCCTGACTGTCCTGACTGTCCTGACCTTGGTAACCTCTTGTGTGAGCCCTTGGAACCAACAATTACTAGCGATGTTTTGCTGTCGGTGACCCATAAAACGATAGTTTTTGATAAATTTTATCACTATTATCCCTAATTAGGAAAACTGAAAGGCGAAAAATTAATTACAACGCTCTTTCATATATTTGAATTATTCGATAGTTTGCAACAATCGAACTGTTCGATAGCATTTTATCGATTTAATCAATGAAACGATCTGACGTAAAGTTTGGAGGGTCTGGAGGTGGAAATATGATAATAAATTTTGCAGTACGTAAATTAATTGCTACAAAATAACAGTCTTTACCATTCGAAAAAGTGTGGATACTCGAAGTAACTTAACGGCAATTATTAATATTTGGTATGTTAAAAATAAAGTGTCTTAAGTATTGAACAGATCTTTTGCTGCTGAATTGTGGAATGTCATTCTACCTACCTCAGTTGCATGGTGCAAATTATACCAGCTCAGAATTTTTTATTTCTGGTTCTTGTACAGTGGAAATTTAATTATCGTAGTAGACAAACATTGTTTGAATTTATAATAAATATGGCAGCAAATTGCAGTAAATATAATGTAAACATTGTGTTGCACAGTGGTTAGTAAGTGTTGAAGTAGGCTAATATGCATAGGAAATATCAGTTGTTTCTCTCTCTTGCCTAAAGTATTTCTTTATCGTCAGTTAAAAATTGATAGCCTCCCGATATTAACTATAGACAGTGACAAAACGTATAGGAATTAAATGCCTGCATGTGGAACTGCACAGATATATTACTTGGCAAAAATCACCCAGCTGCACTGCAAGGAACAATGGCACCTCCTAATTTGTATCCAGTTTTATATCTGCCTTTGTATGTTGTTTCCAGCATTTCAATGTGACAAGATGCAGTGAGATCGAGTTTTACAAGAGAATGTTTCGTTTTCTTGTGGGTATATTTTCTTAGTATTTGGCCCATCAGATACATACTGTACCAAAGACAGCTTTGAGAAATGGGCCCATTGATTCTAATCTTCTTCACCAGCCGTTTATAATTTTCATGTATAATCTGTTTCAACAGAGATGTTGTGACAAGAGGTTGGAGAAAACTGCACAGTGAGGAGATTCATAACTTGTACTCTTCTCCAAGTATAATTAGAATGATCAAGTCAAGGAGGATGAAGTGGGCAGGTCATGTAGCGCAAACGGGGGAGACGAGGAATGCATATAGGATATAGGTGAGAAAGCCAGAAGGAAAGAGACCACTGGGAAGATCAAGGCATAGGTGGGTGGATAATATTAAAATGTATCTTAGAGAGACAGGATGGGATGGTATGGATTGGATTCATCTGGCTCAGGATAGGGACTAGTGGATGGCTCTAGTGAACATGGTAATGAATCTTCAGGTTCCATAAAATGCTAGGAAATTCTCAAGTAGCTGCAGAATTGGCGGCTCGTCCAGAAGGGCTCAGCTCCATGAGTAAGTAAGTATCTGTTTCAACCTCAAAATTCATTAACACTTCAAACCTTGCTATCTTCCACATCTCCCTGTTCCCCCATTCATACCCATTACTACCTGCCTGATACCCTTAGCATCAAACTGAAAACAAGTGTCAGAACTGCCCACATTCAAGCAAACATTACAGCGACAACGCAAGTATCATTGCTTAGCAACAGTGAGTAAACACCGGTTGCTAGGCAAAGCCTACAACAATACGGACAGTGGTGTGTTTTTTGTGCGGTCCGATACAACGTGATGTAAGAAGAATTCAATTCTTCGAGTTCATGTGTGTATACTGTGCAACTATAATAAATAATTACGGAATAATTCAACAAGTGGTTGTCCCTTCATACATCAACATCCAACACAGGTATCTTGTAAACATTTTCTGTACATGTTAATGAAAATTCATCACAGATGTACAACATGTAATACTTGCAGCATTTAAAAATTGTAGTATTGAACATGGAAAAGATAATCCTCAAAATACACACAAGAACAAACATGATGGTAAAGATATTGTCTGCTTCTTTAGTATGAAGATATGCTTATTTTGAGTCAAACTACAAACATGTAATTCATAATGCTTTGTATGTATATAAATATTACTCATCATCATCAGTAATCTGTCAAGACGACAGGTCCACAGTCTCTTCCAAAACAATTCCTCCATTTAATGCGATCTAGAACTTTCTCCTTCAAATGACAGTATCCTCTTCTGTCCCCAAGGTCATCCAGCATCTTCTTACGTCTTCTTGTCACTTCTATCTGCCCCTCTATCTTTCCTTCGATAACTTCTTTTAGAAGGCAGTTTCTGCGTAAAACATGACCAATCCAATTAGCCTTCCGTTTTATTATTTCGTGTAGGATATTCCTCTGCTCACTGACTCTAATTAACACTTCTTCATTTCTCACATAATCGGTCCAACTGATCTTCTCCATCCTTCTCCAACACCACATTTCGAAAAAATATTACTATCTAATTGGAAACATCAGAATTAAGCTATGAAAATTATATACCCTCATGCACTCACTCATTGAGCTGAGTCCTTGAAAAGCCGCCAGTTGTGTAGCTACCACGAACTTCCCAGCATTTTATGGAGCCCAAAGGTTCATTACTGTGTTCACAAGAGCCTTCCCCTGGTCCCTATCCTCAGCCATATCAGTCCAGTCCATACCATCCCATCCTGTCTCTCTAAGATCCATTTTTAATACTGTCCACGCACCTATGCCTTGGTCTTCCCAGTGGCCCTTTCCAGCAGGATTTCCCACCAATATCCTATATGCATTCATCTTCTCCCTCATTCATGCTACATGCCCTGTCCATCTCATCCTCCTTGACTTGATCATTCTAATTATACTTGGAGAAAAGTACAAGTTATGAAGCTCCTCATTATGCAGTTTTCTCCAGCCTCCTGCCACTTCATCTCTCTTTGGTCCAAATATTCTCAACACAAAAATTCTATACTAAGCCATGTAATTACACCTACCATATTGTTGAATTATATAACTACTGTTACTCCAGTCATATAAGAAAAGTTCATAAAACAAGTGATTTTTTTAATGGTTCTGTGTTCTGGGATATAATACAATATAGGCTGTGACACTTTGGAGGATCACGTTACCTTCATCTTCAGGGCTGAAAAGTAGGATAAGGAAGAAATGAGCATGACGCTGGCAGCAAGCAGCACTCTTGCTTGGCTTATTCTTCAGCTCTGAGAGAAGTTCCTACAAAGTGTTAACTTTGGCACTACTACACTGTTATATAGAAGACAAAAAAAAAGTTTATAGTCACAGCTGTGAGAACCTCAAATCCCATGTTATGTGATTCGCTTTATTCAGGTCCTGAAGTATATCCCACACATACCTCTGTGCAAAACTGAACCACTTGAGTGTTCTTCAGTCCCTGCATGTCATTCACATAGGAGATTCTTTGCTCTGGAAATAAATGTATGGGAGAACTAATGAGTCAGTTGTGAAATGTTCAAACCAGTAGGTACAAGGTGGTTCAAATATGACCGGGACTGATTTGTGTGTAAACAAGGCGCACTGCACAGCAGCTGTGCGACCTTTAGAGAGTGAAGCCCCAACATCCACCCTCCCTCTTGTTTGGGTTAGAACCTGTTCAGTCCTGTCTGTGAGTTGCTAAGAGTGATGAGCGAACAGAAGGTAGCGTGGAACAATGCATTGTGATCAAATTCCTTGTTGGAGAAAATGTCCCGTCTGCTGAAATTCACCACAGACTCGAACAGTATGGGGAAGTGTGTCTCTCACAGACCCATGTGTTTGAGTGGTGTAAGTGCTTCAGAGAGGGCAGAGAATGCATGGAGAATGAACCGCATGAACGTTGGCCGCAAACATTGATCGTGCAAATGCGCTTATTCGTGAGAATAGGCACATCACTATCAAGGAACTTGGAGCAATGCTATCCATCAGTGTTGGTAGTGTAGAAGACATCGTGAAATACCACCTGCACTATCACAAGGTGAATGCACGATGGGTACCACGCACTTTAACGGACATGAACAAAATGGTGGGCATGCAAGCTGCTAGTCGTCTCCTACAGCAGTTTGAAGATGAAGGTGATGCATTCTTGAACTCTAAGAGTGACCACCGATGAAACGTGGGTGCACTACTTCATTCCCAAGTCCCAGCAGTCATCATGCGAGTGGTGGCATACCAGTTCTCCCAAACCCAAGAGAGCATGGAGGAGCCATTCAGGAGGAAGAGTGATAGCAACATTCTTCTGGGACTGGCAGGGGGTTATTCATGTAGACTTTCTGACAGATGCCAGAACAGTCAATGCAGCTTATTACTCAGACCTCCTGGCAACAGACATGAAGGAAAACTTCCGATCCAAGTGAAAGACAGGTGGAAAGTGGGTAGCCTTCCTTCAAGACAATCCACGCCCCCCATACGGCCAAAACAATGAAAACCCTCTGGACATTGAAATGGAACCTACTGACACATCCGCCATACAGTCCCAATTTGGCCTCAAGTGATTTCTACCTGTTCAGAAGGCTCAAATCAGACTTGCAAGGCATGCGGTTTGTGGACGACGCCATCATCCAGTCTGTTCGGGAGTGAATATGCCACCAACCACAAGCCTTTTTTGAAAAGGGCGTCAGGATGCTTCCAAAACATTGGAATGACTCCGAAAGGGAGTACGTTGAAGACTGACATGTGCAAGTAAGTGTTTGGCAATTATGGTTTAAAAAAAAATCAGTCCCGGTCATATTTGACCACCTTCTGTATACTCCAACAAATATTATTATGGCTCTTCTCAAGCCCATGACATGATGTTTCCAGTGAAAGCCATTTTGTACTATTTACTCAGAATCTGGGAATTCACTCTTCCAGTACTCCCATGTTTTCAAATTATCTCTATTAGTGCTTAAAATAGATTTTGGAGTGTCAATGTGTAAAGTTATTTTATAGGTCTTGTATTCAAAGCAAGAAAAGTGGTGCAAGGGGAATTTATTTTCCATTGCAACAGATTTGCAAAATAATATTCTTATTACTCTAAAAGTTGATGCAATCCAAAACATGTGGGGGGGGGCTACTTGTAGCCTGTGAAAGAATTGTATTATAAGCATGCAGAACAAAACAGACCCTAACAAGAAGTTGCTTCCAAAATTTCATAATGAGATTTGTGTTTCAGTCATGGTGTGTGTGCCGTGCATTGTCATACCATTCCTCCTTTTCATATGGCATCGTTATATTCAACCAGTCGTACTTAAGTTCTGGAATCCATGGAAAGCAGTAGAAACAAAGGAAGAACCACAGTTATCCCCAGCAACGCTTGAAAACAAGAACAGTGAAGAAAATGGTACTTGTCCTATTGCAACCGAAGAAAAGAAAACTATATAATATGAATTTATTTCACAACTTCTATCATTCCTAATAAAATAAGTATTATGCTAGAATGTACAGTTCTCGTTAAATGCAATATGTAAATGTTTATAGTAGACCAGTCTATATAAAACATGTCTTTTATTAATAGTTTCATCTTTTACATAGCACAATAACATCAAAAACAATGATGATAGCTGTTAGTAATTATGCAACAAACTATGAATAAAGTTGTAGTTTTGTACATGCAAGTTGATTTATCTTCAGTATCATTTCTTCATTTTACACAAAGAGCAAGATACTAATATTCCAGCAGCTGCTTCATGTTATGCTCTTCCACTCACATCCACATTTCAATAAGTCACCTGTGTCTCAATTAACTGTTTTGAGTTCAATATCAAAGACCAGTGTACTGTTTGATGGAATGGCTGGTGGTGAACCTTTGCTGCCATAACTGCATGAAAAAAAGAAGCAAGAAATTGATAATGGCCACTGCACCTGTCATGAAAGCATACCAATTAAGCTACATGTTCTAGATCTCTTTGGAAAAAGAGAGGGCAGCCTGATGCTATAGCTGCTTAACCCCACAGAAAGAGACCGAACCCACTGTATAAAAGGCTGAATGGATCATTATACTGACACGCTGCAACCCACACAATATCACTGGCAACGCCATTAAAATGCACTTCATAATGAATATACCATAACACTGTGTTGTAACAAACAATTCAATGTACAAAGAACTGCCATAAAGTTCTATTGTCGTCCTCTTGGTTGTGACACCATGTGGTCTTGCAGGAGGGCACCAACAGCTGCACCCATCAACACTGACTATTTTGAAAATGATACGGAAGGATGAAAGATTTTCCTTTAAAATTTTTAAAAAAAAATTAGGACATGTACAATGTTCAACTTTCTTAAAAATACTATTACTATGCAAATCTAGCCTAGTACAAAGCTACAGCACTCAGTTAATTCTCATCGACAGCAGCATGTATTTATTTATACAAATTATCCTTTCAGGTTCTTATAATATATAATTCTGATGTACCAGAATAAAAAAGAAACTGGCAACAACTGCTGATCTTCCCCATGTCAGATCCACTGTATACAACTGACATGTGCTTCCCACTGTTAAGGCTACTTGGTCTGTAGCTGTTATTGCAACACANGAGGGAGGGAGCGCTTCGTTACCGCCACGCACCTGTGGCCTGAGTCGCCACGTTGCTGCTGGGTAGGGAGGGGGTCTCCGTTCCGCAACATGTCACAATATATTACTTCTGATTCTTCCATGGCATATTATAAAATCAGTCAATCGTAATATTTTTACTTGTTTTCCTTTCATTCCTTTAATGGTAAAAAATCTCATTCTTATATGACTAATTCCAGCCACAAGTAACCTGCATTCCTTAGTTCTCTAATGGCCCATGCTTCATAGACAGAGCAATGTTTATCAGGTACATAAATTTTGAATGTGCATACATCTAAAGACTAATGAAAGTTTGAAAATTTGGTTTATGGTACTCAGAATTTTTATGAACTTTTTACACTAGGTCTATATTGTCCTTAATAATGCTGACTGCATTGCAGATAACAGAATTTTTTGTTGAGGTGCCGTACACTTCCAGCTGGTTCCTTCACGAACGTAACCCTCACTCACTCATGGACCTTAGTACTTCTTGAGATGCCACCAACTGTGCAGCTACTCAACAACTTCCCAGCATTTTAAGGAACCCAAAGGCTCATTATAATGTTCAGAACAGCCATCCCCTGGTCCCTATCCCAAGCCAGATCAGTCCAATCCATGCCATCCCATCCTATCTCTCTAAGATTCATTTTAATATTGTTAACCCACCTATGTCTTGGTCTCCCCAGTGGCATCTTTCCTTCTGGCTTTCCCACTACTATCCTACATGCATTCTTCTTGTCCCCCATTTGTGCTACATGCCCTGCCCACCTCATCCTCCTCGACCTAAACATTCTAATCATACATGAAGAAGAGTACGAGTTATGAAGCAACTCATTATGCATTTTTTCTTGAAAGTAACCACAAATATAAATTCAAAGACAAAAACAAAATAATAATAGATATAATTAAAACAAACGTGAATTCTGCAGTGCAGTGTTCTACTTACGCCAAAGCAGGAGGACAAATGATCCTCCTTTTCCCACCAACTTTCATTCCACTCACTCCAATGTCCCAACCTTTTATTACTTCACCACGACCAAGCCGGAACTTGAAACCAGAGCCCTGAGTTGCTGAGTCAAACTGCTTATTGTTGTGTTTCAAACGCCCAACAAAATACACGGACACCTGTTAAATAATCACTATCACAACACAATCCATTCTGTAATAACAAAGGCCTACATTAGACAAGAGAGTCTGAATTACTTAAATCCAGTCCACATCCTCATAATCCATTTCCAAAATACCCATTTTAACCCATTGGCTAATAGGAGCCACACTGAAAAGCCAAAGACCTACCTCCAGAGTCTCAACTCAACTCTTCCTCACAGTTTTATTCTTTTGGAAAGTTACACATGATTCAAAAGCCATGAGGTATGTCACTGAAAGAAAGGCTCAAGGGATTAACTTTCCTTCCATCTCATTCTATTAATACATGTTTAAAGCAAGTACTCACCTCTCTGCCTGGCTTGGCAACAGGACCATTGCCTACTTTGACCTCTTCAATAGTTACTCCACCTTCGAGAACCTTCTTCTGTGGTGTATCTGCACCTGGTGTCTTGGGTCCCTTTGGAGTTTCCTGCCCTTTCTTATTTTTCTTACCAGACTGCTGCTGGACTGGTATTCCCTATTAACACATTACTACATTAGAACCTGTAGTACTTAAAATGCTATTCCATTCAAACACAAACACTCATTAGACAGCTATTTCCCAGTCATGGCATTCAAAATTCCAGATGCAACAGGCCTATAAATTCCGACATTTGAAATAGGTGCCTCTCAAATGTACTGAAAGCCTAACAGGGTCCCTATCATTCATATCTCAATTCCATTCAAATATTATTCACCCAAACCAAAGCAATGTTTAGGAAGACCTCTGAAGAGCCAAAAACTGGACTACAATTTTTTTGTTCCGACTGAACTGTCCTATGACAAATAAATGACGGCTTCATGGCCAAGAAGCCATAGAAAAGAAGAGTGAATGCACATGAAGAGACAATTCCCATTCATTTTGTACACAAGACACTTCATATGATTGAATTACAATCAATCAGTGTATTTCAGCAAAAATGTGTGTACTATAAATGTACAGGGAAAGTATCAAACAACTTTTACACAAAAATAAAGATCATGTTTAGTACGATGACATTCAAATTCATATTTAATATTTCATGAAGTCCCATATTCAGTGGATATTTTTTCTGTTTTCAGACAAACCCCAATATAAACAATGTATTATATCACCAGAACTCGACCACTATTTAAATTTTCTGTCAGAAATTGTTATGCACAACCACAAGTTTGAAAAGTGATGTCAGAACTGAATGCACACTCAAGAGAAACTGTTTGTGTCACTTCACATTCTTTCAATTTTTATTTTTTTTCATTAATTACTTTAGAAATATATTTGATACTGTTATGTAACTGTTCAGAAGTTTCTTTATGTTCATTTCATACTATCTATTCATGTAAAGACATTACTTTATCATAATGACATACAGAAAATTTTATAAGAGACAATGAAGCAATTTCTTCTACCAAACTTTGCATAATCTCCATTTAGTGAAAACCTTGATTTAGTGTAAGAAAAGACATTTCCCAGCTGTTCACTGAATAAGGATTTCATTGTACCATACTTTCACATAAATTAGCTTCGTAAAAACAGGAATGAAAAAATGACAATGCAGGAATAACAAATCACTAGGGCAAGGGACTGGTGACATTTGGGTTGTAAATGTATCAGATGGCTGCAGAATAATAGCATAATGCAACGTTACATTGACTTGAGTTCCAGGGGAAGGTTTTGGAGTTCCACCCTGCTGCTGTTTTTCACTGGGCGTCTTGTTTTTCTGTTGCTGTTTCTCACTGGGTGTCTTGTTCTTCTGCTGCTGCTTCTCATTGGTTGTCCTGTCCTTCTGTTGCTGTTTCTCTTTCGGTGTCCTGTTCTGTCGCTGCTTCCCAATGAGAGATTTATTTTTCCCTTGTTGCTCATTTGGAGTCTTCATTCTTTCAGCTGCAAGCTTACTTTGCAGTATATCAGTTGGTGTCTTAATCATCTGCTTATCTTTTTTCCTAGATTCTGGTGTCCTCTGTTTGGGTGAAGTCTCAATTTCCACATCTTCACCTGTAAAGGAAGTACACAAAAGATGAACTTTTCTATTATCTTTGGCTCATAATCACTTCAAAGAGGTACAGAAATTTTAAAATGTTTCTATGGTCTAAGTCTTTATCATTTCAAAATTTCTTTCTACATCCTTCAATTTTCAGTTTTTGAGACCATAAATGCTACTGTAGTTCCCAAATTAAAATACTGTATTTGGGTCACTATATACCATATTCGTATATAAGCAACACTCAAATTTTAAAACTAAAATAAAAATATAAATTAAATCTCATTTATAAGCTGCAACAAGGCTGTTACATGAACTTCTCACCTCTGGATTACTCAACAAAACTTAAAAAAATTTAGTTTGCTAAATTCAAAAGATATATATTGTAGAAATTTGCGACAACAAATCGCAGTGCACATACTGTCATACACGTACTGTTTGACAGTCTTGCATGATCTCTCACACTTAGTAATAGCCAAAGATGGTATCAGTGATGCCATTACTACTCTCTCAATGCACAAGATATGCCACAAAATCTAACCTACAAGAAATCCAGAACACTACAGAACACAGTAAACATGGTTCTGGATCTAAGTGCATGTTCGTTGGTCGTACTGTTCTTTTATTGCAATTTATGAATGTAGTTTCATTTAGTTTTTTATATGGACTTTTGATTTTCAATAAAGTGAACTCTGAGAAGAAACTGGCAGAGGGGGAGAGTCTTTTTGCACTGCAGATACGGGCATTTTTATGGTCCATAACTCATTCAAGCAGCAATACAGTTCAACCGCTATATTTAGTATGTCTGATCTAAGTTCATGTTCAAAAACTTTCATCCCTACACGCTCTAAGGAGCTCCTCTACACTTGCATCACACTTACTTATCATCACAAATCATTCTGACATCAGATTTGTCAGGAAAATATGAGAAACATAAGAAGAATTCTTCAGATCAATTTCATCAACCAGAAAGTTACTTACTGTCATCATCAACATCATCATCATCGTCCTCATCATCTTCCTCCTCCTCATCGTCATCATCATCATCCTCACTATCTTCAGAGCCACCAGCAAAATTAAAATCATCACCATCAGATGACAATTCATCTGCAAGTTTAAAATGCAACACAACACAATTTTAGTGCAATAACCTCAAAACGAATACTTTCCATCTTTTGTATATTTCACGACAGTCATAAATACATGAATTCTTATACCAATCGTGCAGTAGTAGTTTTGATTTTAACACACACAAAAAAAAAATGCTATGCCTAAATTACAAAGTCATTCTAATTCACAGAGCACACAATTCTCAATTTTTACAGGGCGTGATTCTGATGAAAGTAAATATATTTGTGCCTCTGAAATAAACTGTGATTATGGTGTGAAATAATACTGTTGCGAATACACTGCAACATTTAATAATACCTTCATCACTTTCTGCTTCTGCGAGCTTCGCTTTCTTGTTCTCAGATTTGGATAAATGAGGTTCATTCTTTCTCTTGCCACTTCCCTTGAGCTGACTGTTGGATTCTTTCTTCCCAAATGACTCTACAAAAATAAATCATCTTTCAGTGAACATGTGAAAATCTCTCCTAGTCTTGCAAGCCAACCTGATTTCTAAGAAACATACAAAGCTGTAAAGTACCCCCCCCCCCCCTTCTACTGAGCTCTGTTCAATTGAATATCAAGTAACACCAACATTATTAAAATTAAACACCGATTTCCATGAAATTTCACATGAAAAGTATGCCACCAGAAACACTTGTAGTCTTCCGTCTATAATGTAACAATATCAATACAGATTTAGATGACACCCACATTTAATTCACTAAAATGTTTAAAAATGTCATTACATTATATATATATATATATACATACAGTAAAACTTGGTTATAGCAACATCGGTTTCTACGACACCTTGTCTATTGCGTCAAATATTCAATGGTACGAACTAATTCCTCATAAAGCAACTGTTTTTATACCTTGCTTAGTACGACATGCACAAATGCATCAACCTCGTATGTAACGTCATTTTCATTCCTGAATTTCTCTGATATGGACATTGAACGTAATTTAGAAAGTGTGTATTGGGCAAGTAACAGGAAACAGATGAAGATAACTGATTACTGTACTCGTATCTAGGTACAGTAAGGCACAACAATTGATGTAATCTACTGTAATTTGGTGAGTAGGCCTACCTTTAATATACAGTATTAGTGCGGTGTGTATTGTCAGTGAAAAGCGCTGTAATATGTCTTTGATATTACACATTTGGGCAATTCCACGTTAATGTTACGTTAGTCTGTACTTAACTACGTATTTCACTAAAAAATGCAACATTTTAACTCGGTTTTTGGTAGATTTTTACGTGACTAACATAAGGCTACTGTGGAAGTGCCCATTTCGGTTACAACGACATTCGTTTATAACGGCACTATTTTTAGGTCCCTTTGATGACGTTATAACCAAGATCTACTGTACATTCTAAGTTTATGCACTAGATGTTTCGGCAACATAGGGCCATCTTCAGGCAACACATTATTAAGGAATCCACTGCATTGAGTCCTTTATCAATAGTATTCTTAAAGTATGTCATTATTATTATTATTAATTTTGGTCTTATAGGATATTTGTTCTTACTATCTTTTGCACTGTGGCCCCTCTGTGCCAAACTGGGCATGCCGCTCCCTTGGTTGTGTATATGATGTGTTGATCTGTGTACCTTGCGCAATATTTCAATGAAACAGGATGCTAAAGTACAATATTATGCCACCAGAAGTTGTCTCACCTCAGAACATATCAGTCTACAACCGTCAATGGTATCAGTGTTATGTAAATGTCCTCTTAAGTGAAAACATTAACATCATTCAGTCTCATGGCGATATATTATTTGAAAATCTACAACTTTCACTATTCCATGTTTTAGAAAAAATGGAAAATAACAAAACAGCATTATAATTGTACAAAGTGATGATCTTAAGATTATCACTGATGAATCCCTACAGCTCAAAATGTGAAGTCCATACAGTGAACACATCTAGTAGTGGTAAATAGTAGCAGTGTTATACCACAAATGCTGGTAGGAGCAAAACTTATAAGATAAGGACTACTTAACAACTATGACATTTATGACGTTTTTTTTTCTTATTTCTTTAACAGTTGAGTTGAATAATCAACCAATTACAGAGCAGAAGTAAGATCGAAGTAAAATGTGCTGACACCTATAAAAGGAGGGGGGGGGGAGGCAAAAGTATCACTGTATCAGGCCACAGAGGCCCATAGGGTTGTGAGATGTTAAGGTTCCCACATCTTCTAGACAATCAGCTCATAGATGGCAGTAAGGTTGTCAGCCTTACGCGCCAGCCGACCTTAACCCCCAAGAACATTCCTGGTACTCATTTCCGTTAGAGGCTGAGTCAACCCCAGGGCCATAGTGTGGCTGGAAGGGTTAGGTAAATTGAAAAAATCCAATGACCTCATCAGGATTTGATCCCGTGACCATCCAGCTTGTAGCATAGTGCCTCAACCAATTACGCTACTGCGTGTTATACTAATTAGAAAACTTCATCATCACTAACAAATCCTGCATTACTAACCTGAATCTATCATGCTGTCCTCATTGTTTGTTAGGTCATCATCAACATCATCTTCATCATCATCGTCATCATCTGTCTCAAGCAGATAGCCTGTAAACATTTATGGGCAATGTCAATTCTCCTGACAATAAAACGAAACAAACTCTGTGGTTTTAGTCCGCAAGCAAACTATACCAACCAGCAAGCATTGCTTGTTGGCAAAGTTAGTACCAACTTTAGTGGATACAGGGTGTCACATGGTCAGCACAACGGATCCCCATGGCCGTTAATTTCAGTCTGACAATGAAAGGAAAGCTTATTTAACCTTTACCAGTTTGACAGTGCACTAGTGAGATGATGCGTGCAAATGGTCCAATGGTGCTACATTTTCTTTCCTAACACCATTATCCTGAAGTTAAAATTTGGTAGAAATTCCCCAAGTATCTAAAAAAACTAATTTCATGGAGCAGAATTTTGCTACTCAAGAAATTACGAACATTTTATGGAACCCAAAGGTTCATTACTATGTTCATAACAGCCCAGCACTAGTCCCTATCCTTTGGAAGATGGACTCTAGTCCATGGAGTTAAGTTATTTAATTCCCATTGATTTACTGCTTTTGGCAAATTCTCACACTTGATGAAACAGATAACAAAGTTCCGTGCCCCTCCTTTTTCAGTGCTGTAATCTAACAGAACTGAAGAGTTCTATCTTCTGGGATATAACACTGTTTAGTCCACTGAAAGTCAACTGACATTTTGCAGGAACATGTCACCTCAATTTTCATGGTTCAAGAATAAGCCAAGCAGGAAACCAACAAAAAACACAGAGTGAGTTCTAACTGGCTTACCCATCAACCCTGAAGATGGAGGAAACATGTTCCTCCAAAACAGGCATGTCAAACTCAACTTGTACAGAGGGCCACCTCAGCCCTCTAAATAATAGTCGAGGGCTGCACTTCAAAATAGAAATATACATTAGATTTTGATACAAGGAAATTTAATTCTATTTATTATTTGGGAATATTTTCAATATAATTACCTAAAGTGGAACACTTATATTTTACCCACAAATCAAACATGTAATTTTACCTTCTATTTCACAACAGAAATAAGCGATTTCCCATTTTTCTTGAAAAAACACGGCACTCACTTTCAATAGTTCTTTTTTTGCTACTTGAATTTTTTGAAAGCGACATTGCCCTTTAAAAGTTACTGTACATATACAAGAAAACTTGTAGCTGATAATTTAATGTTTAATTATAATCTTTATATGTTCATCACAACGTAACATCAGCACCTGTAAAAGAGACTACCAGACTAGTAGAAAGGTGTATCTTGTCTCAATGGTCATAAAAGTGAAAGTTTGCTAGCAGCCCACATCAGCACCTGTAAAAGAGACTACCAGACTAGTAGAAAGGTGTATCTTGTCTCAATGGTCATAAAAGTGAAAGTTTGCTAGCAGCCCATTAGACAATGACTGGGGGTTGCAAGCTAGTTTTGAAGGTAGAAATCCCGCAAGCTAGTTTTGAAGGTAGAAATCCCTTGCACTTGTCTGTAAGTTGTCACCCTCCTTGCATTCTTACTATGCCTCCAAAAGGGATTCTTGGAAATACTTGGGGTGGTGAGGCTGTGCAGATTTTAGTGCATTAACCTTCTGAAATACAATAGTTTGTCCTTCACGAACTTTACAAACCGTTAGTTGGACAAACCCTTCTGCAATTTTCAGAATCACTTTTCCTGCAGCCTGCTAATCTATGTCTTCTTGTCTGTTGGAAAATTGTCTTTACAAAAAATATTTCTACTAAAATTTTGATATTGATTTTAATATCAATTAGCTCTAAAAGTTGAGGGGCCGCATGTTTGACATGGCTGCTCCAAAACATCAGTTGGCTTTCAATACACTACACCTCATTACATCCTAAAAGAGAGAGCTCTTCATATTTACCACTGTGAGAACCTCAAATCCTAAATAACATCACAATACATCATGTTAAAAATAAACCGAATATTCTTTTACAACAACAAAAAAAAAACCAAGTGACACACAGAACTATTGTTCATGGGCATGTCCTATATCAATATATTCTGATCTATAGGATAAAATAAAAATGAATGAATGGTTAAAGCAGTATATGATAGAAATGATATGCAAGCACTAAAGGGTGTCTGAAAAACAATGGTAGGATTTCACGAACCAAGGTTTAGAAAAATTATATACATATTTAATAAATTAATATTTTACTTTAAAGTGTATCTCGAATGGTTTTGAATGTAATTAGTAAGTTTCCATATGTGTATCATTCATGACCCTGCGCATGTGTCCAATATTCTGCTTCCTGCCATACACGCTCATATCTCTTTTGTTACCTGTTCAGTGGCTTTTCTTCTTGCTTTCAAATCTTCAGTTCTGTCCATATAAATGTAATTCTTTATACAGCCCAAAACAAAAAATCAAGTAGAGTAAAATTAGGGCTTCTAGGTGGCCACAATATTTAACCACCCCTGCCAATGAGGGAATATAAAAAAGTCAAATAAATCATGAGAATGAACATGTTCACAGCATAGCACAAGGCAAAGCCAGACAAAGATATAACAGGCTTATACTTGGTGGTGAACAAGCTTACAACCATTCACGTGACTAACCTGCCATTGTAGCATAAGATATGTAAGATAGGCACGATCTGCTCTGCAAAGCCTGGACTGACAGGACACTTATTTACATTGTAAAAGAAAGAATTTTCAATAACATGCTACATGTGTGATATGTACACTTGACAAAGGCCAAGCATATTCATAAAAGACAAACCCAGCCTCTCGTCACAGAGGACGTTACACAAGAACTATGTAAGGGTTCAAACCCCCCCCCCCAAATAAAAAACTTTGCTCATGAGCCTCAAGGAGGTTAGCATCAAACTGGCCGTCATAAAGTAACTCTTGACACTGGGAATGTAGGAGTATAATGTGGTGACCCTGGTGACAACCCATGAAACTGTTTGAGTGCAGCAATGCTAAGGCATAATAATCAATCATGTCTTTGGAGACAGAGCCTCCAATGACCACACCATTACTTCTTGAACACAGTGTCCTCTCAGAAAGAGATTAAACACAGTGCCAATATCCACCTAGGGTGACAGTGCTATCAAGGGATATGACTACAATGTACTACCCTGCCCAAAAATAAGTGATCCACAGCAACTTTCCCACTGCAAATCATACTCAGAAAAAGGTACAAAGGGTGAAGTGGTCCCTGTGCTTAAGTAACTAACACATTGCGGACCGGAGGGGCCATATGGCCCTCTACGTTTCCAAGCGTTGCGGACCGGTCGGGCCATATGGCCCTCTACGGTCACGTTATGTTGCAAAACGCTATATATCGCTGTGTGGCTTCGCTGAATCGTAACTACTGCGTAGATGACCTCGGGAATGATTGCTGCCATATCTAGTAACTCGACCAGAGTCATTTCCTGTCACAACCTAAACAAAATTGGCTTTGTTCTAATCCAAGCTTGCACGTATGAACCACGCAGCTACCAGTTCAACATGGCTCAGAGATGAAAGCAGTTGCGATCTCTTGGAG
>NW_019731299.1:87205-97392 GCF_002891405.2 Cryptotermes secundus | reverse complement strand
TATGCGGAAACATATTCTCATGAAAACTGTGAAGAGTGAATATTGCAAGAAGAAACACCCTTCTAGGCAGTGCCGTGTGCGCGCAGAGCACAAGAAGAAGAGTAGAACTGCCTACATGTGCAACTTCTGCGCAATGCCTCTTCACAAAGGCGAATGTTTCCAGAGATATCACATGCGCAAGCACTTCTAGGAGCTCTGGTAAGTGTTCTCCAAAAATTTCAGTTCATAAAATTAATTAGGAGATTTTATATTAATTTTTAAAGTGAACAGTGCACAAGTTAGGGTAGTAGGTTTAAAAACGCCGGTCCCCAGGGCGATTTAAATGTTTAAACCACCGGTCCGCAATGTGTTAAGGACTTTGCCATGAAGACATATGGGGGAGTGGCGATATAGCTCCATCATTCTTGACCTCAGCACTGGATAGTGGTGAATGGTCAGCTTCATGCCCCAGCTGCTTTACTCCAAGGGAAATCACCCCTGGTTCCTACAGGATAGGAGGCTGGATGGACCCCACAGCCAGACTGGATTGTATGGTGTTATAGTATTAATAACAATCAAAAATCACTTTTGTATTAATTTTGTTATAGTCTGAATGTTGGCGCCTTATATCTCCATATTGTGTACAGGGCGCTCTTTTCCATTCTTTTGTTTTTTTTTTTGTTCCAACAGTCTTACAAAAGGAAGGAAGGGCACTGTGAATTAGTGATAGCAGTGAGAGTCTGACGCTGCCTGCGAGTTTTTGTGTTCAACCTTCTTGTGATAAAAAGGGACATTACCCTGTCTCGTTCTTTGTGATTTTCTCTATAATTATTACTGTGATTAAACTAGTAAATTGAAGTGACAATGTTATTTATTTATACTGCTTCCATCATCTCAACATATGGAGAAAAGAAAAATCTTTTCCCTGCCAAAAATTAAACTCTGGCCATCCAGTCCATAACCAGTCACTACACTGACTGAGCTATCTTCGCTCTTCCATAGTCTGACCAACAAAACCTGAACACTGTGGGAGGGGAACAAGACCATTAACATGGGCTGTTCTCTCTTCACACGCAGCACTCACCAGTAAGGTGAACTCGGCCCCTTCCAGAAGACATAAACGCAATTTTGTCACCACTCTGGAAGTTCAAATCTAGCTGTGTCTGTATTACTCTGTGTTTGTTCAAACTGCATAATATAAACTCTCTGTTGTCAAATGACAACAATACAGAAACATTATCATTATCTGCCGTGGTTGGATCAAGACAAGCCATTGAGACATGGAAAGCTCTCTCCACAGTCTGAGTGTAGCGCTTTCCAGTTTCCATAATCAGTCCTGAAACAGAAAAGCAAAATGAATACAACTCAACCGGATCTAATAATAATCAGAAGAACTATAAATACACCAAGACCCATATAAAGCAGAAAAATGCAAGCACATTCTATCAACTGACAGTGAACTTTCAAAATAAGTACATGCATAATAAAATAATTAGACAACTTTTTCGAATTTACAATTTCTAACTTGCATCCTAACCCAAAACTTATCTGAAACACATCTAGTGTTTATACCTCGCTACAGACCCACAGAAGTATTGGTATTATTTATTATATGTTTTTTATTGCCAGTGGGGTGGGACCAAGTCCCTTGTACTGCGGCCACTTCTGGCCTATTGTACCAGCCCCAGATGATAGGTGAGGGCGATTGTGGAGCAATTGGTGGAATGAAGATTCGCAGGGGAAACCGAGGTATTCGGAGAAAACCTGCCCCAGCGCCACTTTGCCCACCACAAATTCCATTTGACCAGACCCTGGATCGAACCCGGGCCGCTGCGGTGGGAAGCCAGCGACTAACCGCTTGAGCTATGGCGCGGCCCATTATTTATTATAAATTACAATAATAAAACGAAACGTTCAGTTTATTTAGCAGTCTCGCCGTTATTTCGTACTAGTGGCCAGCTGTTACGTCGATGATGGTGTCCAATGACGAAAAAAAAAAAAACATTCAGTAATTGTGAATCTAAAATTGCTTCATGTACTATGCAACGAATTTCTACTAAGACGATAACCTCCCTCCAAAACGCAAATCGCTTTAATCTCATGTACGTGTACACATTTATATTTTGTTACAGATATCATGTACTATGTTACATTGATATTACATTTTAAAACTGTGATGATACAAATTCTTTCTTATCTGTTGCCACATCCCAAGATTGCTTTCTTCGTGTTCTATATCATTCACGTTACCACATGGCGTCACTATTCAAATTTCGTTAATGCTGTCCTAATCACTTACCCCAAAACATTTTGAATAGTGTAGAACGGTTCTGTGTCTTCAATGAAATTTATATAAACTACTGTCTAATAAGCAGCGCAAACTCTAAAGTCAAAAGTATCACTAGAAAAAAAAAATTGCTTATATTGCCACCGTTCCCACCGCAATAGCCTTCATTTACAACATCCGCAGACAAGCAACTTCTACCACGATCTTCTGAGCTGCAGCATAAAAGAATCACAGTGAAAGCGTCCACGATTACAGGCGTAATATACCAGTGTGACCAATCGCTGGTTACACCGGAGCAGACAAACTTCTCTCATCAATGCTACTTTGGTTGCTGTATTAAATACATAATTTCCCCCACACCTAAGACTGCAATGCAAAATGTCGAAATCTGAAATTTAAAGCAAAATAGCAGAGAAATTTGTTTTCAAAGCTACTAAACGACGTAGAAGAAGAAAATTTTCAGAACAAGAACGGTATGTCACAAAGAAAAGTACCGTCACACATTTGGGCATTACTTAAACGTTTGTTTCTTGACCGCAAGTAATGAAATAATAATAAGTCTCCTTCAGTGGCGGAACGTTAAGTATAATTATTTTAGCTCAAATAACATTTTCAAAAAGAAAATAGGAAGTGTAAGATTTGAGTTTTTCATGGCGGTGGCTATTAAGAATTTCGTCTTCTGGAATGTTGAGCCTTGTAGAACTTGTGTGAGCCACCTGTTCACGCTGATTTTTCTACATTTTGAATTATATTCTTTATGGTGTTAGAGCAGTGCTCGTGGTCACAAAAAAGCAACACTAATTTGCAGTCTGGGACCTCAACTTAGAGTATGCATAAAAGAGGGGCGTACCGAGGACGTGGTAAATCTCGAGGCCGAGGAGGAAGAAATGTTAAGATCTCAGCCTCAAAAGAAAGCTCCAGCTCAACATCAACAAAATATGGAACCACCACCAAGCTAAACATGGACGCCAGCCTTAGACCGGAACCAAAGTCTTTTTCTACAAGGGAGTCATCCCTAAGAAACAACCCAATGTTGCAAGATTTTGATGACGAAGGGTTCCCTGGGCTAACACCCTATTCGGCTCGAAATGAGTTTGCAGTGACAGTTGAAGGCCTAATCAGTATTGCAGGGAGGCAATACAATATTTTGTCATGTGCTGATAGACATTTTTCAAAATTTGTTTCAAAAGGAATGTTTGTGTGGTACATTACGATCCATTTGTTTGGAAGATTGACAGGAATTAGGAAGCACCAGGATTTCAACAGCTCTGAAGAACAAAGGCAGTTAATTACATAAGAAGCAGCAACTATCCAGTGCTGGATTGAAGGTCACTCGGTGATACTGAAGACAATGCTGGCACAGACTATAAAGTGGCCTTCCCAGTGTGCCTGAACCATGAAGGACATTTTGGCCAAGTCAACCACATGACACGTCAACTATGAGATATGTTTGCACTGAAAGGATTCAATAGGACCTGATACATGCAATTCACCCCGACCAAGGTCTGGGATGTTCCTGAAGACTTGAGACCAGAGGAGTGTGGACTACACACCAAGAACTTAATTGGTTGGAGCAGGGCCACTATTCTCTCATTAGAATAGAGGATTGTTCTGGAAGGTGCTGGGGTAACTGAAGAAAATCTAGGAGTTATGAACCAGCAATTTCAATTAAATAAGGGCTTATTTGAGAATGTAGCAGACTTCCTATGGCATCCCAAGATTACAGTTAAGTTAGCCTTGTCTGTACATGAGAGCGCGAGAGGCTCAGTCTCACAAGTAGTACCATTTCACAAAGCCTAAATTCTCCACCGATATAATTTTAATCTCATGTGAACTGTTTAACTTCCTGCAAAAAAAAAATTTTTGACTCCATTAATGTCTTATGCACAGTTCCAGGAAAGATCATTCTGTTAACTGGTAATAAATGAACCAATCATGTCACATTACAAGTGACAGAACAAGATCACTTTCTTGGTACCAGAGTTCTAGAAAACAAGCTGGACTTAAGCCCCATCACTGAATTTACACTACACAGAAGAAATGACAATTTTGAGTTTTCCTTGCTAAAATGTACAGCTTTTGTATTTAGACTCATCTGCTATCATTGTTTGTTTCCTAGTGATACAGTGTAACAGGTGGATGAATACTGTGAATTATATATATGGACACATCTCAGTAACATCACGAACTCATACTTAATGGAATACAAAGCCAAATAATTTCTAGCTTTGCAGTTATCTGTAGTGTGATTCACTTTGCATTTGTAATAAACTAACATCTAGACTCACAATGTATGCAGGTCACACAGAACTTGTTTGGAAAATGTATACATCACAGTATAATTTCCCACTCATCTTTTATTAAGGCAAAAAACAATATGATTCAGAATACTCAACTTTAAATCAAGGGTACTAATTCATAAAGAGAAGGAACTATATGATTATGAAAATGTCAAACAACTACTGTGTTTCTTGAAATACTGATAAGCTTGACAACGTTTCACTTATTAAATCTTTTCATGGCTTAATGCAATCTCTGAATCATGAACGTTTATAATATGCTTCCCATATTCCTGCCTTGCTATGTATCAAGGTAATTTGTACACTGGTAGTACATATGTATATGTATTTTGCATATAAATGTACATTATATCTTTTAAGTATACTGTACACTGAATTCTCCCACAGTTATAATTCAGGTATTTATTGTACCTGAATTTCTCATTTTTAATTTGCACTTACGGTACCTTTACTAGTTGCACATCTGTGATCAGGTTCTCAGAATGTATGAGTATATAATCTGTTATCAGTCGTACCTTCTTGCGTTGAATTTGAAGTACATGATATACCATATGCAAGAAAATGTTATGTTCTGTTCAAAATGTGGCTGCGCTCATCACACCGTGACACTGCCAGTAAGATTTTTATGCCCCTCAAGAGGTCATTTGGAATCTTTTGCAGACAAATGAGGAGCTTACAGAATTACATCATATAAAACACAAAGTTAAAAACACTTCCATAATTTGAAGATTTTCTGATTGCCCAGTCAGTATTTCATAAATGAATATGGCATGTTACTGTGTTACACAACAATTAGTAGTAATATTATAATAACAATCACAAGTAACATCATACTGATATTTACAATAACATAACAAAGTAAGTACTACATGTTATGACCAAAAATAGTCATCCTCAGGTTCTCAGTACCTCAGAATATTTTTACAATTTTGTGGCAAACATTTGTCTTTCTTTTTTCTTTACTTAATAACCGCTCAATGGATGTCATAATAAAAGTTAAAAGTAGATGAAACAAAATAGAGAGCTCCTGAAAGTATAAAATACAAGTATACTGACAATGGTGAAATAGTAAATCAATTCACTAAACGACGTGGGACACCAACCAAGGTGGTTTGTATCAATAAATTCAAGACTTCAAATTACTTATATGTTCAGAATTAATTTGGCAAATAATATATACAAAAATGAAGATCATATCACAACCTAAGTTTTGTACCAGGTTTCATTTCATTTTTATAAAATAATGGTAGTGAGTCTCTTTGCAAAAAAAGGTTAGTAGTATATCGATATGTTAAAAGGAGATATTTTAAGGATGATACTAAACCAGAAAAGAAGTGACCTTATTGAGAAAGTTTACAGTGTCAGAAAAGTATCTGATCCAGTCTTCTGTATCATTAGCCTCACTTGCAAACACTCTATCTACAGTATTTTCATACTGCTAACATTTTAAGTATTCCCCATGCATAAAGGTTCTCTTAAGGCTACTTTTCCTTACAAGACATAATATCAAACCAAAATAATTTCAATGTACTCTACCAGTCTTACAATACAAATTTATCATACAAATGATTAAAATGTATTTGGCCATTGCTGGGGATATACTAACATAATATCCCTACAGCCTGCAACACACTGACACTTTATGTCAATATTTTTACTTTAGATTACTTAAATATAACCTATAACCAAAATATACACATTCTGATAGTTCTGAAAGGGTGGCATAATTTACTCTCTTTTACTATAACTACAAAATAAACAGAACAAATAAAATACTGAGGACATAGGAACTTCTATCACACAGAATCAGATCCAATAAGACGTGAGGAAGAAAATGTGGATCCTCCTGTAGGAATTTGTATTTAATACTTCTTACTGCCACCTTCCTCTTGAAAAGTGATATTTAAAGCAAGATTGTGTGTACAGAGCATATCAACTAGAAAACCCAATTTCAACGTGGCATTCTTTCTTCACTCATTGGCACATTTTTCAAGCACTAACAAAATTTTCCCAGCCATTTCTATTGTATCCCACTCCCCCTGAATACCCATATCAGTTGTTACTTCAGGCGGGGCACTTTCATTGCATCCACTTTGAATCTGGTACTAAAATTCAAGTCCCATTCATATGAATACATGACGATGGTGTGAGGGAGGGAAGAAGAATTAAATACGTATGGGGTTCACAAGGAAGCAAATAAGTATACTTAAAAGTTACTTGTGAAGGAAACATACTGTATAGACTGTTCTGAAACTGATGAATGTTTTAAGCACATAAATTCCGAAGTTCAGAAACCTGGGCCAAAGGCATTTAATGGAGGCTTCTATAAAACTGATTTTATCCCACACGGATCAATGCCTTGGAAATGTAATTATTTTCTTGACGTGGCATGAATGTTTTTTGTTTGATGAATTTTGTTTTATTGCAGCAACTCGTGTTCACTATTTACAATTAAATACACTGACAGATCATCATTTCTGTTTGTTCATGTTATGTACACTCAGAACAGTTCTTCCTGTTTAGAAACAAATGCACAATAAAAATTATGAGCATCAGCACCACATAGTCTTCAAGCAAAAAAATCATTATTTGATCAGTGTGCATATGTTGCATCCTGGCTCAAACACACGCACAGACATTCACACTACTGTTGAACCAACCACACCAGACCTATGTTATACCCACATGCATACATATACATTTGAACATAAAATGGGGAAGGGAAAAGAAGAAAAGAAAACAAAGACCCAGCTGTCCAATACACATCCACATTTCCATCCTTTGAAATGTTAATAATGGCTACAGTACGTTCTACAGAACACACTGAAAGTTTTGAACACAGAACTATAAGGTGTGGGCACATTTAACCAGAACTTCTGCCACAGATTCTTAATTTGAGCAGTTCCACAATGTCCCCTCACTAAGGCAGACAGGACAACATTTGTACTTGAGGAATTATCATTCAATCACACAGATATTATGACGGAATATGTGACCCCCAGCCTGCTGGGAGCAAGCGTATCACATGGACACCTCACGAGCTGTTGTTGGTGTGCGGTGGGAGTGTGGAAGGCGTGCTCACAACGACGACTGGCTTCACCAGCGTGGCTGTGCTCAGGTACTGAGTGTTCATCAGTGGCATTGGACCTACCGACTTCAGAAGTGATGTGGTCGTAATCATCTGCAACATAGTATTCTTCCTGTAATAAGCATGTATGTTCAGTTGAAACCTAGACAGCAATATTAATGGAACTATTTCTCTCATTCACTGTACAGTGAGATCTCCATTTTTCTTTTCGCACCAGTGCATTTGAACTAAAGTGAGGAAACTCTTATATGGATGTAATTTAAAACTGACTAACTTGGAATCAATGACTGAACATTAAACAAGAGTAAACCTTAAACTGAGGAACATTAATTATGGGTTCTGTTGTATTAACCTGTTTCTAGTCGCTTCACCAGACTCTAGAAAGAAACAAATTTTCATTTCATATTTCTAACAATCTTATCAACTCTGGCCCATAAAACATAATATAATTCAGCATAATCACTATCTTAACCACATAATACCAAAGAGTACAGATTTCAAATCAATAGATTCTTGCACTTCCTTCACATTCTAAAGGTAACTAAAATTTGCACCCTGAAAATCCAATGAGAAAGTAGTCGCAAACCAGTTTCACCATACAGCCGTAGACAGCAGTATGTGACAGGTGTCCACACATCAAAAGGTCAAAGGTGGTAAAAACTTACGATAGACAACTGAGGTGTAAACATTTTTATACATGTAAACTGAAGGTGAATGACACATTCATACAATTAGTCTAAGTTACACCATACTATTATTCATTGTACTGATACAGCATCTGTAACATCTGCACAAATATGTATATGGTTTTATATTCTGCACAAGTATATGTCAGTTCTCTCATACCAAGTTTCAGTGCATATGAGAGTTGTAAGTGTTTAATATCTATGTTTATACTAGAATACCATGCTCACATTATTCTTTTTACAAAAGGTGGTATTAAGAAAGTGGTATACCTATGTTATGTTTCAATATTAACATATTAATGTTTAGGCATTTGCAGCATAAATTACATTTTTCAAGTTCCACTGTTCTGCTACTTGTGATCATATATGTTCATGGCTTGCCTGCAAGGCTGGATAACATTCGATTCTGATTGGCTACTGGCATAGTAAAATCCATATTAAACCATGGTAAACCTGACAATGAATTATTAAATGACCTGAGCCACAAGAAAATGAGTTTAACAATAAGGAACACTATTTAATGGGTACTTCATTATATGTGATTTAATTGAGGTCTTTTACATTTGAAAAGACAGTAATATATTTAATCTTAATATATAATATAAGGCATTCACAACTCATATGTAGAAGAAAACAGTATACCAAACAGCAGTTACAGGTTAATTCAGCACAATTTTCAGTCATATGCCAATAGCAAACTAGTGAAATGCTACATTTGGAGCATAGCTCTGTATGGGGCTGAAACATGGACACTTAGGGCAGTAGATCACAAACATCTGGAAAGTTTCGAAATGTGGTGTTGGAGANGGGCGGATAGAAGTGACAAGAAGACGAGGAAGAAGACGTAAGAAGATGCTGGATGACCTTGGGGACAGAAGAGGATACTGTCATTTGAAGGAGAAAGCTCTAGATCGCATTAAGTGGAGGAATTGTTTTGGAAGAGACTGTGGACCTGTCGTCTTGATAGATTACTGATGATGATGATGCCAATAATAAAAACCACATTCAAACTCAACATCAGTCTTTGACGACCAGAACAGCCAGCAAGTCAAAGAATGGAACACATAAGGTTCATCTCTGTCATCACAAAAGCTTACACTCAGTCCCTTTAAAATTCAGTTCAATTTTAAAAGTAACCTCCCATCCATGCCATATCTTCTGAGGGGTCTCCCTCAAGCTTTCTGAGTGAAATTTTTAAGGCATTTCTTAACTCCGTCAGGCCCCTACATGCCATACTCATCTTCTTGGTATAATCCCCTTAACATTGTCAGCTGGAGAGTTCAAACTGTAAAGTTCCTCAATGTGCAATTTCTTCCACTCCCTTGTTAACCTTTATCCTACGGCCCTTTAAATTCATGTTTTCCCAGCCGTACGGAATTCTTTAAAGGGCCGCTATTTGAGATCCGTTAAAATTGTAGTCACTTACTAATTTTGCTCCTATTTCTGCTATTTCTGTGATAATCGAACGAAATAAACGCTGTTTTTTTCTCGAAAGAATATAGAATCAGATATTGTAATTTACAGATTGTATAAAACATGTTAAAATTTTTGCACTGACTCCAAAAAGAAATTTGCCAATTTTTTTCCTTCTCTGCGAGAATTCATACGTTTTGGACACCCCTGAATGCAATCTGCTGTATGGAGACACTCGGCAACATTGGAGTTGCTGTGTCTAGTAAGTTTATCTCAGTATAAAGTGACGTACCTCGTTCGGAATGTTGATTTGGACGAGTGAAAATAAGCTCAGTGTCTTCGCTCTCAGCTACAAATCAAGGCTAACATTGTTTATGCAACTGCTTTTGTAGTATCAACAAAGCGATAATAGAGCTTAGTTCCTGGAATTGTGC
>NW_019731299.1:74961-85398 GCF_002891405.2 Cryptotermes secundus | reverse complement strand
CGTGAATTGCGAAATCGGACTCTGCATTTCCGGATTTTTTGAGAATTCCACACGAAGGCAACATTCCGGCAGATGACGCAGCTGGGAAGACAGACGCTTCATGCAGATGGTGGCCACAAATTACGTAAGTACAAAATTATTTTTTACGTTAAACTTGTATTTCAGGTAAAGTTAGCACGCGCGGACTGTGCGACCAGGAGTCGAACCCCTGCCGTTTTATCGGAGATATCTAGATTATAGAAGGCCAAACCATATCACTGGCCGACTTCCTCTACTTCGCAATTGAGGTATCGTGTGTGCTTTTCGCGTGGGAAACGAAAGACCGTCCGCACAAAGTTCGTGAAGTGCGAAATCGGACTCTGCATTTCCGGATTTTTTTTAGAATTCCACACGAAAGCAACATTCTGGCAGATGACGCAGGTGGGAAGACAGATACTCCATGCAGATGGTGGCCAAAAATTATATAAGTAGGACATTATTTTCTACCTTAAAAATGTATTTCAAATAACGTCCGCACACGCGGACTGTGCGCCCCCATATGGGGACATACGTACCGCTGACTAAACATGTGCGACCCCATATGGGGACTATAGTCGTTTAAAGGTTAATTTTCTTCTATTCTGACAGATATTTGTGTCAAATGCCTTATTCTCTAACAATCTCTGTAAAAAAAAAGTAGTGTGCCTTCTTAAATTAAGGTGTATATTGCATATTACAGAAACAAATGAGGCTATTTAATACTTATACACTTGAAAGAATTCTGATGATGGTGTATGCTGTACAGAACTATAAGGCTTATTTTGGAAATTATCTATCATCTGGTATATATAAGACAAAAAACCATGTTTAGGAGACTGCATCTGTCTCCGTCCTCACGTGGATGGGGCAGGGTAGACCTACTCAGTTGAGCCCGTTAGAAAGAGTTAGTCCCCATCACTCGAGGATGGAGACGGATCGTCTCCAAAACGTTGTGGTTTTTTGTCTTATGTATACCAGACGATGGATAAGTCCAAAATAAGCCTTATGGTTCTGTACTATTTAATACTGACTTACAACACTGAAGTCATGAGATCAACATTATTTTACCTGGTGTTTAAATTACATTCTGCAAACATCTAGATCTGAACTGTGGACAGAGAATCTTACTGTACTGTACCTTGCCTCCAAGCTGCTGTGGAGTGGCAAGGATATGTGCCACCTGATTGCCTTGCGAAACAACCGTCACTGGAGTCACTATAGGGGTCAGACCCGTGTGGCTGCCCAGTGGTGTCACCACATGCGTGATACCTGCAAAGTAAATGAACTATAGTTCTCTCTTTCGTTTACACACAGTGGGGCTCACATTCAAAGCTCCTCATTCTTTTTGACAGAATGATTAGGCACAGGGGCAACTCCACTTTTATCTTATGAGCCCAATGTTAAATTCACTGATGCTTCATTTCACCAGGAAACCAATAAGACATCGATTACAACAAATTTTCATCTTTACTCTAGGGTACCATTTTGAATAAAAGATGTGTTGGCTCTCTCACTAATCATACCTGCAGATGTTAGGTGGGCGGGAATTGTTCCAGCTCCATGAATAGCGGGTGTCAGCACAGTGCCACTTGCTTCTGAAAGGACAAAAGCTGATGTGTTGATAAATATCAAACAATGCAAGTTCTGTGTTAGTCCAATATGCCTTAATGCTTTATGTGCAATGAATGGCCCTGTGCACTTTCCATGTGATTTAAATGG
The DNA here is from genome assembly GCF_002891405.2 of Cryptotermes secundus. Classification (NCBI taxonomy): domain Eukaryota; kingdom Metazoa; phylum Arthropoda; class Insecta; order Blattodea; family Kalotermitidae; genus Cryptotermes; species Cryptotermes secundus. The sequence continues at coordinate 83,661 of NW_019731299.1, read as the reverse complement.
ATGCAAACACTGTAAAACTGATAATGCTGTCACTTATATTCAGTGCAACAATTTTACACGCGTGAATTTGTACTGATTTTGGAATTTATTTACAAAACTTCTTGGTCTCAACATAAATGGTAAGCTGACTCATCAACTGTATTCTTTGAAGGGAGAATTCTCAGAGTAGGTCCAGTATACAGGCAAGTAACTACATGTGCACAATTATAGAGCTCAGGGTAACAGTTACATAAGGTAGAGGTCCGACCCCTCGGTGGTCCAGCCCCCGCCTAGCTGCTAGACCGACTTTGCTATCCCAGCTGACATAAGAAATAAAATAACGGACTGGCGAATGGATTTATTGACCATTTGCATACATCACTCAGAACTACACTTTCCAGTTCATTGATACAGACTAGTTTCCTCAGTCTATTACAATCTTCCCTTTGCTGTTTCCTGGTAACAGATTTAACACAGTGGAGATTCCTCAGTTTTCCACACTCAAGTCCTCTTGTCACAGCTGCCTATGCATATATCTTTGTGAACTGACAACTCAACCAACTGGGTCCCAGACTGGCAGCCATTTCACACCAACCTCCTAGTCTTCTCTTCACAGGCTGACTCTCAACTGACACCTGTACTCTCTCACTCACCAACCAGTTACTTCACGTCACTTCCCTCAACTGAACTCCTGACAACTCCTCTACAATTGACTAATCTGGAACTTGACCAATCCTGCTTTTAACGCTTCGGCACGAACCACAGAGAAACACCATTTCCATTGTTATAGTCCAACAATACATTCACAGTTGCATAGGAAAGGGGTGTTTGTTTATTCACCTATTGCATAGCAACAGCTGTTGTTTACAGAGTCACTGCTTAGCAATGGGTCTATATGCCATAATACAGGAACTTCCATTGAGGTATTGGGTAACAGCCTACTTTATATTGTTAGGGAAATAAGAAAAAGGTTAAAATGGGATGGATATGTAACTGTGATAGGAAAGCGAGAATGTAAACAGAACTTTGGTAAGAAAACCTGTCATGAAACAGTGACTAGGAAGACAAGGGAAATCATGGGAGGCTAATATTGGAATAGATCATATAAAAACAGTTCCTGGATAGAAATGGACCGAGTCAAAATGTGTCCTGAGGCTACATTTCCATGCTGTGGTGCTGACCTTTTTGACCTACCCTAGAAAGCTGATTCATACTGCATTAGACACGAGGGTTAAGGAAACATTAAGTAATCAAATGATTCACCCTTTCATCACCATACAATTTTCAGAACCATAAACTGAATATGACTAATTCAGATGTAACCTCTTCAAGTTTCCAACATAATTAATGAAGATGGAGGTGATTAGATTATCAATGGCCTTCAGTGGCATAATCAACATATTTAATGTTTTCACTTTAGAAGGGCAATCAATCTTAACTGTGGGCACCCTACATTTAGTTTTCTTTTTGGAGTTTATTTTAGCTTACCTTGGAATCGTCTGCCTTCCATTTGTAGAATGTGATATTTCCACTCACCGCAATCTGGATTTCAGAATTTTATCATTTAGATTCAAGATGTTCTATTCTTACTCAATTCTAATATTTCTCATTTATTTCTGCTGTTTCAATTTTTGTTTCCTGTTCTTTTTTTGTTACAGTATAGATTTCTGTAGCTGTATGAGTCTATGTACTGCCATAGTTTTATAAAACTTTTATCTGTGTATCCTTCCTTGTCTTGTTACTGAATGTTCTTATTTTGCTGCACATTTGGTTAGAATGACTTCAGAAGGTAATCCTTACCAGATCCAGGAGTATGGGCAATTGACTTGGCGGTGAGGGTAACTCCTGCATGTCCCAGCACACCGTTTGGAAGAGTTAAACCTAAAATGAAAAATAAAATAAAACTGTGTGGGATATGAAGTTCTCACAGCAGTGTCTATGAAGAATACTATCATCTGGATTTTTACATCATTAATCTGCTTGTTGGCACAGCTTACTGTTCAACCTTGAAGATCGAGACAACATATTCCCCTGATATGTCAGTAAACTCACACCAAACTACATGTTGTCATATCCCAGATGATGATAAGCAAATGAAGTAAAACAGGTTTCCAACTACTTGATGTTTTGCAGACATTTCTGCCAACCAGTAATACTTAGCTTCCTTTCCTTATTTAGCAAGGTAATAGAGGCTTATGGCCAATCTTAGCGTTGTTCTGTTCAACATTAACTTTTGAACTAATAATGAATTTTATGAAACCTGGAATTCACATCATGCCACTGTATTATACCCATCTCTGTACCTTCAAATTTCCTATCATCAATGGACAATAGCACTAACACGGCAACCATGTAAATTTCTAAGGTGGGAGTGACAGTACCATCATGAGTAGAATCCTGAAATTTTGTAAAGTTATATCTAACAAATTACATATACAAAACTGTTCTTAAATAGTATCATTATTAATTTACAATTCTTCCTCCCCTCACCATTTACACTGAAGCAAATTTAGACGACAAAAATTAATAAATATAGGCATTATATACAAATTACTTTCCAAGGTAACGATGAAAATTGAATGAATGCATAAATTATAATCAAAAAGCTAAATATTGGCTAACATAAACCTAGAAATTGTAATCATTAACAATAACCTTACCTGGGTTTATACTTATGAACCACCTCACAGTGGGAAAGCACAATAGATGTCTGTACACAGCAGTGGAGAACATTGCAGTATCATAACCGCTAGACTGGCTCAAAATAATGAGGTATTTGTGTTGCAATGACATAATATATGGCCAGATGAACCATGGGTGTGCACTAACAACATGGCAAACACACAGCCAATGAAAGTTAGTATGCCAGGCTATTTACTACATTCAGTGACCCACTATAGTGCCTTTACTGAAAAACAATGTATTCCATATGTAGAATTAGCTGTAGAGCATCACCTGTCAAACTTTATCTTACACATTTGACACAAACCATGGAGTGATGTGGAAAACACAAACCTCCAGCGAGTGTTATGGGGTGATGTTTGCTCGAGGCAGTGGCCCGCATTGTCCCATTTGCTGGCAGGATGTTGAGTTCTGCCCCACCTGGGAGACGTGCAGCCTCTGTTGCAAGAGCAACACTCCCAGCAACCATCTTATTTGTTAAATGCAATGTTGGTAAAGTGATGGCAGCAGTTGTCCTGGTGTCTGAAGACTCACTACTGCCCACTCCCCGTAATCGTGGATGGGACATCACGGCTGAAGCAGGTGAATGGCCAATATCTAGTAGTGACAGCATGTAAAGGATAAAACTGATCAATATGCAGTGTAATGTATCATGACCCCTTTTACGGTCGCAAGAGTGCTTTTCAAGTTACAAAGCAGGTAACTGTTAGGATTATCAACTTCCTCTGCTTCAGCTTTAACTCAACAGATAGTGAAGTACATTATAACGTCTTTTAAATACACTTTAGTCTCTATCAAGAGATAATGCTAATATAACTCCAAAACACTGCAGGGCGTGGTTAGAATTGTTATGTTCTATTTATCAAATTATTTTGGGTAGCATAAAGCAGAAGCATGGGAAATTTGAATTTTGAGCAGGAACCCCCAATGCCAAGACACAAGCAGCTGCACCATAAACATGAGGGGGTAAGATGATATTCATTTTCTAATATGCTGTGGGTACAACTAGGGACAATTTACTGTTTGGGGAGAAACCTGAAAGGCTTAATGCTGAAACTGAAGCTCCATAACTAGCCACTGGATTTCAATTACATTTGATGGAGGTGTCTTATAGCAGAAGTATCATATATGCTCTACTGGTCTCATATACGAGCTGGGATAGCTGTCAGTATACTGACTGGCTATGAGGTGACATCTAGGGTTGACTCAGCCTCATGTCAAATGGCTACATGGGCTCCTTCCTCAGAGGTTAGCTGCTGGAAGATGATGCTGACCAATAACTTTCCATCTAGTGCTGAGTTCCAGAACTTTATGTTGCTGTTCCCTGAAAGGCTAAAGTGTGGTATTCAGGCACAGCAGCAACTTTACCTTTTGGTCTAATATAACCACTACTTTACCTTTATGTTATGTCTATTTGTCAATATTACCTCTACTTTGCCTTCATGTTATGTCTATTTGTCAATATTACCTCTACTTTACCTTCATGTTATGTCTATTTGTCAATATTACCTCTACTTTATCTTCATGTTATGTCTATTTGTCAATATTACCTCTACTTTGCATGAAACTCAAACTGAATTCTACCAGAAGTTTAAAATGGTTAATCACACAGTAAGATACACATTACAGAATACTTGTACATATCTCATTAAAAGTTGCAAGTTGCATTAACACTTTTCAATAAGATGAACATTTAATGAAACATAATAAAAATAATTCATGCTTTTATGTTCTTTGATGTCTGCATTGCTGAGTAGCTTTGTTAACAGAAGACTTGAATGATACTTTACTGTCATACTTCTATGCATGCACTAAACATTTGCTTCATGGAACTGAACTGAACAAGACCCATGTAAATGATTCTTATCAAATCTGGTGTCAGTTTACATTTCAAGCTAAACTGGAGTCAAAAGAAGCAAGTAAAATGAATAGAAAGAAGCCAGAACAAAGTGCAGAGAAAAATATTCAGACCACATAAAGGTAGGGATATTACACATGGAACTCTGTAATTTGTGTCCTTCACCTAACAGTATTAGAATGATTAAAGCAAGGTTAAACGAATGGTTCACGTAGAAAGGAGAAGATAACCTACACTCATGTAGATATAGGAGTAACATTAATTTTACTTTCTCATATACGTAGTTGTGATTATGCAAAATATCAATCTCAAGATACTGATGGATTTACATGTTTTCAGCCCCTTCATTATCAAAAAGTGATTTTTCGAATGCTGTCTCTCTGTATGGACAGATTGATGTGTGTGCCTCATTAGAACCTGAATGACTGGGTTTTATATATATAGTATCTGGTATTCAAGAGTTTATCCATCGCAGGTCAATGTCTGGTAAATGTGAAAAATCCAGCTACAATAATAAGCGCCTTTCAGAAGAGGCTCAAAACAAAAAATGACAATTTTCTAGAAAATGGCTCAATGATTTTATTAAATTTCAGCAATTTATGAAGACATACACCTAAACAAAACTGCAGAGTGGTAATCTTCAGGAATATAACATAGAGAGAGTTCTTTTAACTTTGTGACCAGTTCACAGCAACCAGCGTGCGCTGCTTGCAGCAAGGCCTAGACAAATTTTGCCAATGAATCAGCATGACTGATGGCCGATAACATTTGGAATGAAGGGACGTAATTAACTCGTAGACTGCTTGATGGCATTATGTTTCATGGCAACAAGTGTGATTCATGCATGGGAGTTTGTTTACAATTTGTCAGCAGTAGGCAGAAGGTATCAGCTCCATTAGCTATTTGTTCTCAGTTAGTCAGTGTGCAGTGAGGTGTCATGGTGTGGTGTACTTCTGTATGACACCTATGTGAAATACGATCTGCTAGAAAGTGTTGAAGAATTTTGTGATGAAAGTGCTCCCAGCAGACAAACAGTTCACAATTTGATGAATAAACGTAGAACAATGGGAACAAAGTCATATGCAAGAAGGGCAATACAATTACTGAAGCCCTGACCCTATAAAACAACACTAATTCAAGCATGCCCTGTGACCACATGATCCAGCTAGCAGAGTTCATATTTGCAGTTGGTTTCTACAGTCTCTTGTTGAAGGTGAGGTGGATCCGCAATTGACATTCTTTTCTGATGAAGTGTAGTTTCACTTGCAGGGATACATAAGTATGCGAAATAAGAAGTTCAGAGAATTCACATGTAATCCATAAAGTCATGCTCCATCCAGTGAAAGTTGCTGTCTCGTGTGCTGTAAGTGCAAGAAGGACCTGTGTACCTGTTTCTTTTAACAAAACTCAATTGCAAAAGTTATTTACATGCAGAGGGACAGCATTTTCAACATCTCCTGTGATCTGTGAATTGTATCAACTTCATCCCGAATGTTATCAGCCATCAGGCATGCTGATTCATCAGCAAAATTCATATGTGCCTCATGGCCAGCAGTACACCTGTCGCCGTGAAGTGCAGATCAGTGGAACCGGTCAGCAGAGTAAAACTCCTCCCTGTATATGCACCAGGGGCCTTAATGTGAAATGTTCATTTTCTCAAAACCACCTTTACTGGTGAGACTGATTTCCTGATGTTCAGCAACCTGCAAGGGTCAATTTTGTTTCCACGGTAGCACAGTCAAGGTCCAATTCTCAGGGTGGGGTAAAATTGAGACCCTTGGCAGTCAGGTCATAATGGTCCACCATACCAGACCTGGATAAGAGAAATGGAGCATTTGGTGGAATAAGAATTGGCTGGGGAAAACAAAGTTGTCAGAGAAAATCTGTCCCGGTGCCACTTTGCTCACAACAAATCCCATATAAACTGACCTGTGATTGAATCCAGACCACCACGATGAGAAGCCAGAAACCAACCACCCGAGATGTGGCAAGGAAAAGAAAATTAGAGAAATAGGATGTGAAGGACTGGAATGAATTCAACTGGCTGAGAGTAGAGTCCAATGGTATGCTTTTGTGAACATAGTAACAGACATTCAGATGCCACAAAAGTTAGGATTTTCTTAACAAACCAAGTAACTATCAACTTCTCATAAAAGACCCTGTGCAATGGAATTAGCAACTAACAAAAAAGAAGTCTGAAAAGAACCATAGGATGGAGAATAATATGAAGTCTGCCAGCAACAGAGAGGCACGATAATGCAAGAAATATTACTCTTATTTGTATTATTTTGAAATCAGAACCAGATATTCTGACGGAAGGAGATTAATGGATTTTGGGAATTACAGATGTCATGTCTCACAAACCACTCGAACGCCCCAGAGAATATATCATGTTAGGATGCAATGCCAGTGAATTAGAAACCCCCGACTGCTACATTATACATTCCATCTGACGTTAATCTACTCTGATCAGTTCCTCCTCCACACATTCCTAGTGTTACCAAACATAACAGCATCATGAAAGAAGATGCATGCAATCTGAAATCAAAGACATAGGATGAACCCAAAACTGTAACAGACAAAGCAAGCAATTAGTATATTAGTATCAGTGGTACTTCTTAATGCTCCAAGCTTACTGCTGCACTTCCTTCTGGTTGACAACTGTATCTCTTTCAAAATAGCATCAGTGCTTTTACTTGGTCAAACGTCAAGTACAGATGAATGATTACTATCTACTGCATCAACTGCTGATGAGGTCTGGACCAATCATTTCTAACTATGCCATACCCAGAACCACATTAACTTCCTTACTTGCAGCGGGAAGATGTGGAGGATGCACGGTGAGCGCCAGGGGCTGTGGGTCACCCGGTAACATGCGTAGTCCTGACGGAGCAAGCAGTTGGATGGTGGGACTAACCAGTGTTGCAAGACCTGTGGTCCCAACCATCTGTCAACACATCAGCCATCATTACAGCATGCCCCAGCAAACAAGATATACAGTAACAGGAACAAACTACCAAACAGACTCACATGTGCAGACACGGGCAGTTGCACCACAGGTGTGGGGGGTGTGGATTTGGAGACCTCTCCTCCATGCCCATGCAATTCTGCAGGTACTGGAGGTGGAGGAGGTGGAGGGGGAGGTAGCTGTGGTGGTGAGCAGGCAGTGGCAGCACTGGACAGGGACGATGTGCTGCTGTACACAACACCACACTTGTTGAGTGGCTCTTCTGCATCACTCATTGCCTCATCCCTCTCTGTGGCAGTAGAAGTGGTATGGGACACATGATCTCTGCTTCGGGGATCTTCAAGCACATGAGTACTCTCTGGCAGGAGGGTGTTGAAGTCAATGTGATCCCACTGAGAAGACAGCTCCTTCTTGAGCATCACCAGCCTCTGCTGTGCAGCAATCTTCTCTCGTGCCAGTCGCTCCATTTCATGCTCAAATTCCCGCTCCTTACGCCGCAGGGACTAACAACACACAGATGTGACCAGCTGTTTCACCCCATAGAAATTAAAATTAAACTGGATAGCAGATACAATTATAAATAAACATGGGAAAATCAAGGTCTTGAAGATCATTCAAAACCAATAAATATTAAAGCATGTTCTGCAGAACTCTGGGGTTTGGTAACAAAATATCAGTGGATATATCTTTCTAATGATGCAATTATGGAGGTCACCTATGAGTATGTTTCTTGAAAAATTACAAATCCAAATCATGCTCTGTCCTTGTGTAAGTTTGAGTTTTGGTCCAAAACCATTGTCACACAGAAATCTGAACACTTTTAAACTGTGAACAATTCGTTTAGCAAAAGCACACTATGAGCTAGAAATAAGGTTTTCATTATACAACGTGTGTCCCAAAAGTCATGAAATATATATATATATATATCATCATCATCATCATCATCATCAGTAATCTGTCAAGACGACAGGTCCACAGTCTCTTCCAAAACAATTCCTCCACTTAATGCGATCTAGAGCTTTCTCCTTCAAATGACAGTATCCTCTTCTGTCCCCAAGGTCATCCAGCATCTTCTTACGTCTTCTTCCCACTTCTATCCGCCCCTCTATCTTTCCTTCAATAACTTCTTTTAGAAGGCAGTTTCTGCGTAAAACATGACCAATCCAATTAGCCTTCCGTTTTCTTATTTCGTGTAGGATATTCCTCTGCTCAC
>NW_019731299.1:73264-73584 GCF_002891405.2 Cryptotermes secundus | reverse complement strand
CTAACCGATGCACGTGAATGAAACTTTGTGTGACGGTAGAGGGAAGTCCAAGGGTCAATGCCCTGCCCTCCTCTTCGTCAATGACGTGGCCGGAAATGAGTCATAAAAGTAATCCGGGTTCTTTATTGCCAGACCTTGTATTGTGACTGGGGTTGGTTCTCCCGAAATTTTCATTACTTTTGTTTTTTCCACATTCATTTCCATGCCATAGCACCTTCCAATTTCAATTAGTCTATCAATCATGCCCTGTAGCACAGTTTCTTCCTTAGCCATTAACACAAGGTCATCTGCATATTTCACAGTTTGAATAATTTGCCCTC
>NW_019731299.1:70571-72243 GCF_002891405.2 Cryptotermes secundus | reverse complement strand
CTCCTTCCTGGCCCTCCTTAAACTCCTTCACCCACCTTGTAACTTGCACATATGACAGAGCAGACTCCCCGTAGGCTTCCTTAAGCAGTTCGTGAGTTTGGGCAGCTTTTTTTGTTGAGCTCTGTGCTGAACTTGACCGCCCAACGTTGTTCGAAAGTATCCGCCATCGAGTGCCGTGACGTGGTCACAAAACACAGGTGCGCTAAATTAGCGATACTGACGCCTCCGATGCTCGAGCAGACTGACCTTGGGCGCGCTGTGAAGCTAAAGCCCCCCCCCCTAACCCAACCGGTTCCAGCGCGCTCCGACCAGTAGGAGCATGGGAAAGAAATATAGTTCATGACTTTTGGGACACACCTTGTATATAATTTAGGTGGCTGGTTTGGATTTGTGTTCCTTCTTGAGTGTAATATCTCTTTCTGGGTTGGGGGGGGGATCATTACAGTTTGAATGGTATTACTCTATACACTGAGGTATTGCTTCAATAACCTTTGTTGGCTAATCTGATTAAAAATTACTCTCAAAGTGAAATACATAAGCATGTCCCATTTCCAACAGGACACTGGCATCACGCGCAATTTCATAATGTCAACCAACAAAAAAAAAAAAAAAAAAAAAAAACACACACAAAGCAACAAACTAGCATCATGCCCAATATTTGAAGAATCTGTAATGAGAATGGATCCCCTGGTACCCACTGGAGCATGCTGGGTAGCCCCACAGCTCTGGTTCGGACATGACAAAGGAAAAAATATCTACACCTTCTGGTAATCAAAACCCCAGCTGTCCAACCCACATTCAATACTTGTACTGAGTATTCCTGATGATATATGAAACAAATATGGTATGCATGACAATTTTTCAGGACAAACCCTTCCCCGACATCAAACATAACCACAATCTTGTCACTAGTTATGGAGACCTGGCAGGACCAGAAATACATTCTTGGTCTCCCATTTCTAAACACTGATTGTCACTGGTCCACACATACTTCCATTTCTACAGCTCCAAAGCCAAGTACCCATAAAAAGGGTGGCACAAAAGTCACTAGCCATTAGAGTGTACAGGTTTGCTACTGTAGTTGTGTAGAAACAAGTTTTAACACATGCTTCCCACCATAGTCACTTCCCATCTGTCAGAGAGCTCTAGTATACTGATGTGTGCAGGAACAGTTCTTCCCCACCATTTATGTTCCATTCTGTACCATTTCATGTGCAATTATATTCACTAAAGTATTTTTAATAAATATTTTTCGTCAATAGCTGATGAAATAACAGGTCTAAATATAAATGAGACAACTGCTATAAATAGTCTTCAAAATACAGAATGAGCCTATCATAGGATTAAATTTGTAAATACATCAACCCAGGGGATTCGTAAGATTATAAAATCATTAAAACAAAAAATTCCCATGGGTACGATGAAATTTCAGTTAAAATTTTGAAATGGAGTTCCCCGTATATAGTCTCCTCACCAACTTATATATGTAATTAATGCCTTGAAAAAAGGTATTTTTCCATCCAGATTAAAATACTCAAATGTGAAACCTATTTATAAATCAGGAGATAAACTAAATATAGCAAACTTCAGACCAATATCTTTGTTAATATCCTTTTCTAAAGTTGTTGAGAAAGTTATCTACTTAAGAATTCACCAACATGTGGTTCAAAAT
>NW_019731299.1:30280-69568 GCF_002891405.2 Cryptotermes secundus | reverse complement strand
ATCTCCGATGAAACGGCTGGGGTTCGACCCCTGGGCCGTTGATGGCGAGGTGGACCCCTTCCAGCATGTTCCGCACAAGAGCGAGACGAAATTCTCTGTGTGACAACAGGATGTAACTGTTCAGATCCAGGAGATGGAAAAATTGTTTATTTGTCCATTTCCAGGTTCGACGACAGATGCTATAACTGTTTGCCACAGTTTGCCCACAGCTCCACCTGAATAATTATTCACACTCCTCTTGCCATGCTGGTGTGGTGGTCCCCAGGTTGCCGACGAAGATGATGGGTCTTCGTCGAAATCCATTTCTGAATCACTTTCCTCAACGCCACTCTCAGAATTGTCGGTAAAACAATCTGATTCGGAGTCATTTATGAGTTGAAAAATGTCTGAATCTTCCAAACGAGACCACGCCATGGTGAGCTGACAATATCACCCTTCTCGCTGCGAAACTTTGAAGCTTGATGACACTGCTTGGCTGTGGTATAAAGACGATAGCCTTGAAGAGTTGTGATAAACTAACCAAGTAGGGTCAGTACAAAGAACTTGTTGTGTATAAACAATCAACGTTCTTATAAACGAAGAGATACTCGCCCCTCATCTCTGCATTCCTAAAGAAGGTACTACATGTATAAGCTTCGAGACATGCAAGACAAAACATGTCTGCATATCCATCCGCTATGTTGCCACATCTGCATAGAGCATTCTTAGTTCCAAGAACTATATGAATTCTTGTAGACAGACAAATTTGGGAATTTTATACTTGTAATCAGTCTAAAATTTTTTACACATTTTATAAAGTCTGTAAATTACAGTATCTGATTCTATATTCTTTCTAGAAAAAGGCAGCATTTATTTGGTTTGTTTATCACAAAAAATGTAGAAATCACAGCAATTTTAGGAAATTATTACAGTTTTTATTGCTTTAAAATTGCGGGTATTTAAATCAAATCCGTCCCGCTGCCATTACCGCAATTTAAAGGGCCGTCACTTAAAGGTTAATAACAACAAACAATAAACACAAGAAGATTTTTACTTTAAAAATGGTGTATACAAGTGGTTTCCCAGTGACTGTTGCACACTAGTGTGATTTTGACTGACACCCACCAACATGTACGGTCATGTACAATCTAAGTCAGAAATTTGAAGAACGTGGCTCTGTGTTTGATTATACAAGAATGGGTACACCCAGAATAGCAACATTGGAGAACAAAGCGTTATTTGCCAAGAAGTGATCCAAAGTCCTATGAAATCTACTAACAGGCTTGCTCTGGTGCAAGGAGTCTCCCAGTGGCCAGTTCAGTGGATATTACACTACATCATATATAGACATTACATTCTGAGATAAATTCAGTGGTTGCTATAACACGATCCTGACCACATTCCTAACTTTAGTGACTTCATGTTACTTTTGCACAGCTGCTATTACAATGCAACATTCACAACCCAAAGAAGGGAATGGGATATCATATAATTAAGCACAATGCCATGAAGTCACATGGGAAAGTGGACATACAGCTCCACCATTCTTGACCTCGGCGCTGGATAAGATGAGCGGTCAGCTTCACCCTTACCACTTTATCTCCATTACCCAATGAAGAGGGGGGCTGGTTGAGCCTCAGAGCCAGTCTAGACATTATTCCCTGCTAGGAATGTAACCCACATCAGCTGCTCATCTATGTTGATGATGTTAATCTACTGGGCGAGAATACAGATACCATAAAGAAAATCACAGAAACTTTAATTGACGTTAGCAAGAAGGCTGGGCTAGAAGTAAACAAAGAGAAAAATAAGAATATGTTGTTGTCTCATCACCAAAATGCAGAGCAAAATCATGATATAGATAGGTAACATATTTTGAAAATGTGGCACAGTTCAGATATTTGGGAATGATGATAAATCAAAACCTACTTTAGAAGAAAATTAAGAGGAGACTGAACTTGGATAATGCTTGCTACAATTCAGTCCAGAATCTTTTTTGTCTTCATGTGTGCTGTCCAAAACCATAAAAATTAGAATATACAAAACTATAATTTTGCCTGTGGTTTTGTATGGGTGTGGAACTTGGTTTCTGACATTAAGGGAGGATCATGGACTGAGGGTGTTTGAGAACAGGGTGTTGAGGATACTTGGACTGAAGAGAGATGAATTGACAGGAGGTTGGAGAAACCTGCATAATGAGGAACTTCATAACTTGTACTCTTCTCTAAGTATAATTAGAATGTCCAAATCAAGGAGGATGAGATGGCCAGGGCATGTAGCACGAATGGGGAAAAGAGGAATGCATATAGGATATTAGTGTAAAAGCCAGATGGAAGGAAACAACTGGGAAGACCAGGGCATAGGTGGGTAGACAATATTAAAATGGATCTTAGAGGGACAGGATGGGATGGTATGGATTGGACTGGTATGGCTGAGGATAAGGACCAGTTCTTGAGTAGCTGCACAATTGGAGGCTTCTCAAGAAGGGCTCAGCTCCATGAGTGAGGAATATAACTCATATCATCCAGCCCCTAACCTTGTCACAGTCCTGATTGAGATGTAATCAAAAAATGAAACTTGTGTTGGTGGTGGTTGTTGCTATGTTGCAGGAAGATTTAATGGGAATCAGCCAACTTTTTAAAAAACTGAAACACACACAAGGAGCATGGTATTTTCACAAAAAAATAATAAAACAAAATAAAAAAATATGAAAGCGCTCTAATGACTAAATTGTAGTTTAATATTCAGTTCTAAAGAAGTGGTGAAACAGCTTTTATTCTTACAGTAAAATACTATTTTGCACTGATGTACGATTAAACAACATATTACAATGGCCCATATCATGCTGTACAACAGGTTCACTCATCATCACCAAGACATGGAGAATTAAACAAGGATTGCTTTTCTAATTGTCACCTTACAGTTTCACTCACCCACGAATACGGCAAGTAATAAGGGGAGGGGAGCAATCTACTTGAAATCAAAATCTGGTTCATATAATTTTACCTTGCCACGAAGGGAATACTGGTTTAAACTCAGCAGTCATTGAATGCGACCGAAATACCCACAATAACGCAGTTAGCTAAAGCAAACACCCGAACGTTATGAAAGGTCAAACATTTCCCTTCTCTATACTTCCAATCATCAACCTTGGTACCATTACATCCCTTCCCACAAGGCCAGAGTTCCGGTATGGGAAAATCGGTAATATGGCAACGCCGCGCCAACTGAGACCCACGTGCTTCCAACAGCACATGGCCTCACATGCTCCATTGATCACGCCTAAAAAGAAAGGCTACCTGGATGTGTCGCAGGGCACTGTGCAGGATACTGAGGTTGGAAGACTTCTTCTCGTCCTCGGAGGCCGGCAATTGCCGCTTCAATAGTTCGAAGCATTCCTTTAGATGCGCACGGCGGTTTTTTTCCAGCTTGTTGTGCACCTCGCGTGTGCCGGCCCTGCAGCAAGACAGGGCATTACTAAATATACATCTCGGCCATCCACATACATCGTCAAAGTAGAAACCAAAATGAAACTCACGCTCGCTTCTGAAATTCCTTGGAATCGTCCGGCTGGTCCAGTGGTTGGTGAGGGGCGGGGCTCCCGTTGGAGACATGTTGATTGTGGGCGGGTCTGCTGGGCGGTGGGGGCGGCGGTTGATGTTGCGAAGAAGAGACAACAGGTGGGGGTGGAGGCGGCGCTGCTGCAGTGAACGACATAAACCCACCAGGGGTAGGTTCTTCCTCTAGAAGCCAAAAATCAAATGGTCGAAGCATGGAAGCCAAAGTCCTTATCGATAACAACCTGCGGTCTTAACATTCAATGTGGGTCGCCACGGGCCACGTGACAACCTGGTCACGCCGTAGGTGGATTTGCGCATGCGTACTTCTGAAAGGCTTTGAAGCCCTTGACCCAAAAATAGACCGTCTTATATTAACTGTGAGCGCGTCTTCATAAGCAAAAATTACGTCAGCAACACCGCCCATTTCATGAAAATCTTACCTACTGTGTGGATGAACTGTTTTCGCTTACCGAGAAAGTAATGACGTATCCATTTCTTCTTGGGAGGCGGCATTATCCTGACACCGCCGGCTTGCTGGTCCACAAACATAACCATGGTACTACATATCCACGTACTAACCGAGTACTAGTATTCGAACAAACGGATTGACAACGCTCCGCCCACCATGAAAACCCCCAGTCAAACACTGTTGCCAGATGATCAACACCCATAACTTAATTGCGAATGGAGCTGGTCTTTGTTACAGCTGAACTATTTATGCCGCGGTACAAACTCCAATCTTAAGACTGCCAGACAGGTCACATAAACCCCATCGATCAAGGCTCTGGGTGTTTAATTTCCTTTTCCATTACGCCTATCCCAAAACTAGAAACTGTTGCTGGATAAAGTGCTGGCAGGATAAGAATATTTTACTAGACAAATGCACTTATGCAATGAATGTAGCGAAAGTTGTCGCCACATGCATCGTGTCCATGGCTCCATTCAACCGCGGCATGAGTGGAAGTTAAATTTTACATTAAAAATTGATGTTATACATTAATATGTACTTAACCTAATGATGCAGCAAATGCGTGACAAAAAAAAAGTTCGTTTCTAAACTTTGGGACTATCGGCTTCGAGGTCGACATTCTGGGTTACGCCACGTACTTCAGCGAAGACCATGGACATTTCGAAAAAACGTATCGCCTCCAGCTTCAGCGTCGAAGAGTAAGCAAAGCAAAACGCCTACAATAAGGAGGCAAGCAGAGCACTTTGCTTATGCTCTTCGATACGTTCCTCCGAAAAGTCGGTGGATTTCGCCGACTTTATCGTTACAAGCCAGAAGATTGTATTCTTCCTTTGGGGCTCCTATAAATCTACATGCAAGTAATTACTTTCGAAAAGAAACTGCAATATGTTATACAGTGACTTTTGATAAGATGACTATCCATGCTTAGTGATCCGTTACTATCCTCTGCCGATATAATTACAATTTTACACATAAGAAATATTACAAAAACATTCTCTCACCGAACTTGATGGTGGAGTGGTTGGCACGCCTGCTTTGTATTCGGGAGTTGCCGGCTTCAAATGTGGGTTCCGAAACCAGCTATCTTCACTAACAATTTCTGGGTTTTCCTCAGTACCTCCATGGATTTGCGGAGATGGCAAAGCCTGCCTCAAATCAACCCATTAACACTTCCTTCCACGTCCTTTCCAATGAAACAATTTCCATCTATCCTATCGTTTAATGCCATATAATCTGAACTACTGAGAAAGACGTTAAATAAATAACATCTCTGCTGATATATATATATATTAAATGTGATTGTGACGTACTTTCGGCACATGTGCTGCTGAGGTAGGTCACCCAGCTAACCAAACACGATATGATCGCTTCAGCTCATAATTCGAAATATTCACGTCCTGGCAGTCTGCACCTGATGCCCTCTACTTAAATACCAATTACATAAGACGTATTTGCAAATTATAACATTGATCAAGAACGTAACACCATAGCCAAAATTTTGCAACCACTGAGAAAAAAGTAACAGATCTGAGATTCTCACCGCGGTGGTTATGAAGAGCTTTATCTTCTGGAATATAACTCCGAGTAATCCGCTGAAAGTCAACCGACGTTTCGGAGGAACATGCAGCCTTCATATTCAGGGTTAAAAGTTATATCCCAAACGACAGAACTCTTCTAAAGTTGCAGAGTCCCACTAAATTAAAACACAGAAGATTCTGCACCCAGTGCATTACAATTCTTCCAAGCTCAGTGTAGCTTATACGTAAAATTCAAACCCATATAATCCACCTCACGAAACATGTGGACTGCCATCTGTTAGCAAATACAAAAGAAACAATTACTCCAGCAGTTCCATCTGCCGACAGTACAACGAACTTGTACATGTCATAAAATTAGAATTGGCAACAGTGGGTTCCTTGACAACATGCTCACTTTAGGGCAACACCTCACCGCATGCGTAATTATAGGCCTACATAAGTTTGTAACCGTAACGTCGTACATAATAGGCGCGTTTCAAGTGACATAGTTTACAAAGTTATTGGCCCTTTGTTGTCTTGGTGGGGCCACAAAATAAACTACACATGGTAGTGGTACAAGCCAATGACCTTTTTAAACACTGTCATTATTTCTGAAACCCATTACTTTCCAGACTCACTTTCTACATAAGATGCTTCACTGTGGGGTTACACAACTGTTTTAAGGTTACACACAGTTGCAGCACCGAGAACGTTTCCTGCGCATCTAGTCATTATGCCCATGACAGGGCCGGCACCCTTCGAGCCCTGTTACGGTAATCGATAAGGCACGTCTCATCATGCCGTCATCCGGACATACACACCAGTCAATGAATACTGCGGCAGCAGTCTCTACACGACACTTTACTTTGCAATTCTGATGCTACTAATACTGGGCGTAACTAACAGTACGAAGATGTGGGGTGCACTAGCAAACGTAAACAAACGGTATTCCTAACATTTCAGAAATTAAAGCACATTTCAAGGTAATAACTGCAACTTGAAACATACCAGCAGTACCACGTGCCAAGGAAGATAAGGAGGACGACGACTGCTGTAGCCGCTGGGCCTCTTGCAGCTCCACATACCGCGCCGCTTCCAGAAGCGTCTCCAGACTCATTGTTCTTCTGGAACTCGCCCTCCCGCCGTCTGAGCTTACGCTTCCATTATTACCACACACAATAATTCAGATGTTACTGCGGAATGTAAAATAAACACAGCAGACGGGGCTGCAGCATGGACCTAGCAGCCACTGCCAGCCCCGGCCCAGGCCGTGAGTGACGTGAGTGTTTGGGTTGCCAACGACAACTGCCAATGAATCGTCGCCAGGCCTGTTACGTCACAAAAGGATGTTGGCAACGATTGGCCGAGCGATTATGGACCGCCAACACGCCACGCAGCCACTAAAACCCTTACCATAATTCACACGCATTATAATTTGACGACTGAACCAAAGCCAAAAAGTTTTTTAAAGTGCGTAAACCAATAAATTCATTAACAACGCATTAGCACACTCGTTCGATTTCTTTAAAGTACAAGAATGATTAAAAATGATCGATCTAGAGACCCCACAAAAAACTCAAAACCACTGCGCATCAGCTGCCATGCTTGCTGCTACTTAGTTCACGTGTCTGGGGTCTTCTAACTATCCAATCACAGAGCTCTGTGTGACGTAACGCGGACAGGGCGTGTTCGTCCTTAGGTCGTACGCCTAACACGCATCCCGCTACGTTTTTGTAGGATACAAATTTGTTAATGTTCGAATAACGTAGTTTGCTACACTATTAGAATAACATGGAAATCTACTACCTTTCGACAATGGGTTTATAACCTGCTTGAACCCGGTACCAACACAAGCGTCATCCTGGCTGTCACGTTTCCTCCTTGTCACATGGGTTTCCGCACACTGTTGCCATATGCAGAACGTAAACAAGGACACGTAATCAATGCAGTAAAAGCGCCTGCATCAATAATTATCGCCACCCGATCCGAACTATGCATGTTTTTGTTATTGGTGACACATGATATTTTAACGTAACAGAAAAAAACTCGCGAACCATAAAAAATTATTATGCCTATTTAGAAACGCACACACACAGAACACTAAATATTGGCGTCTCATGCATATGACCTTTGTTGTGCACCTAGCTAAGGTTAGTACATGCAACACAGTTTACAGGTATGTGGGGTGGGAACTTGGAGGGATTTGTGATATAGAGAGCGTATTTGGCCCAGCTGATTTTTCGCTATTTGATACAGTTATTGACATTGTCATAGTACTTTAAATAAACAAATTAATTATGGATAAGTAAATCAAACTATTATGTACGAGACCTACATAACCATAAATCGAGCAGGAAATAATTCAATATAAATTTTGACTAGTATAGTGCCAGGTAACATCATTCTTCGTAATCTGTTAAAATTGTCGTTTAGCGCCAGTGCCGAACATTTGCTGGAAGGACACTAGGCCTGAATGCTTTGAAATCCTCCTCAGGGCCTTAAAACGTGTATTTTGCAAACTACCACATACTACCACTATACAATAACGGAGGCGAACCTTTGCGGCTTTCTGTAGGAGTATGTCTCCTGGCCACAGATAATTGGAGAAAAATACATTAACCAAACAGAAGAGTGAGGGGATTGTATCTCAGTAATATGATAATATATGGGGAAGAAACCAAAATTTGCAGAATAATAATGAAGAGTTACTGTATGTTACAAATAAATATAAATGACTGCAGAGAATTAAGTTCTGGGCCCACCCTACTAAGTATGGATGCCCAGTAAATCTGGAAAAGTAGCAGGAAGTTATCTACAATATGACATAAAGAAACAAGATCTTATGCTTCTAGGTTGTGACACCATGTAGTTTTGTGGGTGGATACAAACTTCAGGGTTAATTATGTAGGTCCAGGAACTGGCTCAGTTATACATACAGGTTAAAAGAAAGGTCATGAGACCCACAGGGGCTAAAGGAACCTAATATCTGCCAACAAGACTTCATAATGTTACAACATGCATAAAGAAACAACTTTCCATCATCACTTTCATGACTCAGTAAAGAGTCATGAATAGAAAAGTATGGTCATAGGTCCCAAAACCAAGAATTTACTTGCAACAGTAAATTACCAGACCATACCATCATTCTTAGATCCTAATATTTTCTAGAACATGCAGCAGCATACAATGAAAGTTGAAATAAAAAGGCC
Organism: Cryptotermes secundus; assembly: GCF_002891405.2. Taxonomy (NCBI): domain Eukaryota; kingdom Metazoa; phylum Arthropoda; class Insecta; order Blattodea; family Kalotermitidae; genus Cryptotermes; species Cryptotermes secundus. Next base: position 60,834 of record NW_019731299.1, on the reverse strand, counting down.
AGTGTTGTATCACTATGTAAATACCTTAATATAAAGAAATGTGAAAACGGATGTTAGCCTAGTATGAGAAGGATAACAGACCACACAATCTTGATTTTTTACATTACCAGTTCAAATGTACATTCTTTATTTTACACTTACTCATAGCCATTTTAGGAGATACTATGTCTATACAATGTGTACCATATTGCATAACGTAGGAAATGTACTTTTCCAGTGCAGCTACATGGTACCCTATACACTGTACAATGAATTCTCTCCTGTCAGCTTGCAGTGGTGCTCTTTAATAAGGAAGAATATATGCCATATTATTCATAGTGAATATCAACCACAAACAATCTTAAGGCTTTAATCCGTCAGTCTTTGAGACATCTAAAGTCATATAATGGAGACTTAGGTACGTCATGTCATTTCTTCTTCTATTACCTAACAATTGTACAAAGGTTATTTTGCACAGAATGCAAAATGGTATTGTTGCTGTGAGGGGTTTATAAGAAGAGAAGTGACATATTTATACAATATTTGTTTCATTCACTGTAACAGTCAATTAAATAACTCAAAAAGATATGAGTTTTAACATACATAGCATCTCTGTGAAAGATGATTTATTTTCTGCTGTTACAGTTAAGTTACAACCATAACAAACATATTTATAAAGCTTTGAAACAATGAGAACATTCTTATCTTTTTTGAGACTTATTTATTCACATCGAGGAAACTTCAGACTAAAAGAAGTTAGGTACCACTGCACTGCTGAACATTTGAATACCATTTACATGTGACCATGAATAAACAGATCAACATGAATACTTCCAATGAAACAAATATTTCTGCGAATTGTATATCAACGAATGTATATAGAATATGCTTTCTTAATGGCCTACTGTGACCTGTGAAGGTACTCTGGATAACATCTTTGGGAACACAAAATGTTTCATTGGTTAAATGTTAACACTATGCTGGAAGGGTGTACTCACAGAGTTGCAGCTGTGGTTTTAAGCAATAACTGCATTAACTCATGGATAAATAAATTATAACTGGGGAACAAAATGAAAAATGGATAATTAAGGTAAAATAAGGTAGTTCATTTCCCCAAAACAGTGTTTAGAATACTTGCATCACACTGGTGGGTTAATATGTCTTCCTGTCTCTTATTAAAAGGTTAAGGAGTGGGAGCAGCAAAGTGGCAGCTGCCAGCACACTGAATGAGTCAAGTACATTTACAGTAAGGGGTACACTCCTAACTGGAGTACATGCATTTTCTAAGTGCAATCTTACATACCTTGAATGAACGAATGAATGAACGAACGTATAAGAGGTGGGCCTTCTTGGCCCGTGCACTGCAACCACAGTGATCTATTGTGCCTATCTTACATACCTTTCTGGCCATTACATTTACTTACTTCTTGTTCAAATACTGTAGCAGGAAAATTGGAACTTCATTCAAATGTGTAATCTCACTGATTCAAATGTTGTATAGCATATGTTGCTTAAAATAAGTTGTACTCCTTTATTAACAAATTCTTCTATTCTGAAGATGGAGGCAGGAGATTCCTCTAAAGCACTGACAATTATTCACCATACTACACAGTGTCAATATCCCATAAGAGAGTGATCTTCCTTCAACTTTTGGTTGCTATATCTTATCACCACTCATACACAGTAATATTTTGATCTTCAATGATTATTATGCATGTAATAATTCAATTATTTCAATTCAATATACATTTAAAAAATTTATTGCAATGAACAGTATCAATTATTATGTATTTTCTTCAAGTATGTTACCTGTTACATCTTTATAATACTCTTGATTTTGTATCATAAATATATTTTCTCCTTCTGCAGAAAAAAATTACTGCCATTATGTTGCAGATACAAATCTGTAATTGCAAAGGTATTATATTTAGTCAGAAAGTCTATGACCATGAATTTGGTTAAATATAAACAAAATTAAAAAATCAGGATTACTGGGTTTCTGGATTTTGTCCATGACCTGCTTTCTGAACAGAACATGTTTTGAGAAATTGATCCATTTCCTTTCTCAGGTGAAAGAGTGGGGATGTACCTACTCAGTTGGGTCCATTAAAATGAGCCAGTCTCACTCATTGGGACAACTTAAGAAAATTAAGTAAATCCAAATAAGCACCTAGGATCAGCTGTTGTCAACAAGAGAGAATAAATATTACAATAAAAAAATCTTTATTCTAAATTCTCTTATATTTCTCTTGTAATCCTAACTTTAATATATCTTTATCAGACTCCCATATGCTGCTTTCATTGGCACAGCCAACCTCGTGAAAATGTTCACATTCAATGTGCATTTTTGTTTGTTTGAAACTTTCAACTTTAATTTCAGCTGCTCTCAGCTTAGTGCAATCAGACAAGCCATCTGCAATAGTGAGGTGGTTTCCCTTATTATATCTTTGTTGTTAACTAATCAATCAATCACTTCATTGTGACAGCATGAACTGTAGTCTGTCTCATATGACTGGATGCATCTAACCAGCTTCATGCAGTTGGTTGTGCCAGTGGGTGAGCAGATAAAACTGAAACCCAAATGGAAAAATGCTTTAATGATTTTGTTTATACAGTTAGTTACTTTTACGATACTTAACCAAAATCTGTGAAGCAGTTATGAAGATGAAACATATGGACTGACACTATCTCCCAATTATGCATTCACTTTACACACTCTGTATACAGCATAAAAATTAAGATTTATGTGATAAATTATGAATGGGGACAGAATATCTCTCTAATCTGTCCCGAGTGTGTCCAGTAACTTGTTTCCATGTGACTGAATACTGCATGCCACTAAGTGGTTGTCAAATTACCTATACTCTTCTTGAGATTAATTTTTTTTTTTAATATCAGACAAAACAACTGCTTCTCATACACTTGCTCCAAGCCATGATTTCATGTACTGCATCTGCAGGACTGATGCTGCTTGTAGGAAAGACATTAAAAATAAATTAGACACTCTAAAACATCAACACTCTGATGCAGTATAAATATCAACATTAAGAGCTGTACCTGTTTCATGATATTTTTTTCGAGTCTTCTTAAGCACCTTCTGCTTTTTCGTTTATATTTTATAATTCTGGGGAATCCATTCTTTTCAATTTCATCAAAGTAATTTTATAACAGGTTGGGATAATCCAAGGATGACACGTAATAAAGACAATGTAAACAATGTGTGTCCCTAGAAGTTCACACTTCTAGCATGTAAAATATGACTGACTATGGATGCATGTGACCTACACTAAATTTAGGAACTTGACACTTGTCTACACTGACTGAATGTTGGCTTGTGTATATCAATTCACTGTAGATAGGCTATATGAAACCATGCGTTATCGACTCAGGTTGCTCACGTAGATATGTTTAAGTTCTATCTTGGGTGTGTTTTCAAACAAGGCAGCTCGGTTCTGTCCTTCTCCCTTCTTTACCCAGTGGCCATAGACACGGAAAGCACAGCCATCAATCACCTGAAAGAAAATGGGATTGCAAGTGGATTCAAAGCACCATACACTTTTCACTGTTGTTTAACACTTTGCGGACCGCGCACTCTTTAAAAGGTTTTTCACTTTTAAACATGGCGGACCGTTCGTGTGTTAACAGGTTTTTAAAACATGATAAGTTGCAACACACTATATATCGCTCTGGCACCACCTACATTGCACACAACCGCCTGCAGATGCATGATAAAACTCTGGAATGTTTAGTTAGCAGTCAGTAACTTGACCTCGCTGTTTACTTAACCGACTATAAAGGAAAATGCTTTGCCTTCTTCAAGCTGTGTGTATCAGCCAGTAGCTAGTGGGGAGAATGGATCAAGGACAAATTCTCCTTCGATGACCTAGCTGACCTGACTTGTGAGATGCGTAGTAATGGATTGTCATTCAGACAGCGACAGTGATGGGGGACGACAAATAATTGTGGTGACAGAGAGTAAAAGTGACACTAGCTCTGACGATAATGTGAGTAATAACACTGCGCTTAGTAACATTGCGGGGACAGCAAAAAATCTAAATTATCTAAACCCTGATTCAAAATTGAAATACAAAGCATTTCTGATGAATGTGGCAAAGGTCTGGGCTACAGTCCAGATGGTGGCGGCAGAACCAGGGTCACACAAAGACTTAGTANAACTCCCACCCCACGAAGGCCTCATGTGGACCCCCCAGGGCAACTCTTGAGTGATATGCGGAAAAATACCCTCGTGAAAATTGTGAAGAGTGAACATTCCAAGGGGAAGAATACTTCTAGGCAATGCTGTGTTTGCACAGTTCACAAAAAAAGGAGTATGTATACATTTGCAAGTTCTGTGTAATGCCACTTCACAAAGGGGAAAGTTTCCAGAAATATCACACCCTCAAGCACTTCTATGAGCATTGGTAAGTGTTCTCCAAAAATTTTAGTTCAAAAAATTAATTAGGAGATTTTATATTAATTTTTAAAGTGAACAGTGCACAAGTTAGGGTAGTATGTCTAAAAATGCCAGTCCCCAGGGTGATTTAAATATTTAAATCACTGGTCCGTGAAGTGTTAAGACTTCTTCTGTAGCCAGTAAGAATCTCATTAATTTTCCAGTGTCACCAAATGCATACAGAGTTATCCACTGAACATTTCTTACCATTAACAAACCAGTCACCACCACCTCCTTATACAGATCCTTGCACCAGAGTCAAGGTTATCAGGAGTTCACCTCCAATATCCTGAATTGTGCATGTTTGTCAAATTCATAATTGATATGTTGTATACTGATAATTGCCTGATAAAATAACAACTAACAGCAGACTATGCAAAATGTTAAACTGATACACATGGCTAGTGACTGTATGGTATCAACTGCAGATGATCAGCATTTTCGTGGAGATGTGTCTATCTTATTTTCTTAAAGTGTTATTTGGCCAATGTTTCCTTTTAACCAACTTAAAAAACTGATGGTGGATTAACTTCTTGGTAAAAGCTCTTAATTGAGCAATTCATAATTATTCATTCAGTCAAGAAATTTCTTGTTCTTTGGAACTGCATTCATAAAAGACTCCAAGAGACTTGAGGTGCTTAATTTCTTACATTTTTACAGCCTACATATCTAATATATGTGGTCTGACAATAAAGTTGGCGAACTCATCGCAGTAAAATTGCTACAAATTTTTGCAATGTTTTCTTCAGTTCTGCTCATTGCTGGCCATCCTGATCTCTCTTCGTCAGTGACACTTTCTTTTCCTTCAGAAAAACGTGTCACCCATTTCTAAACTGCTGTTTTCTTCAAAGCATTATCTCTGTAAACTTACACTAACACTTCTCTGATCTTGCTAAGTTTAACAAGAAAAAATAATGTTCGTTCGTTGCTCTAATTCAAGCTCCAGCATTCTCATGACAGCACACCAAAACACACTCAGACAATAATAGATGCCACTAAGAAAGAGACTGTCATAGAACAACAACATGGCTATGAAACACTGATATGCCAACGTCATCAAACCATACTGAGGTTTCTGTTCGCTGCTGCTACGGAAAGCACAAGGTAGCAAGTTCTCAAACTTTACTGTCAGGCCTCGTACAAATAACACTATCTTCCCATATACACCTAGTTTCCATACAGATCTTTTTCCCTGGGTTAATGAACTTATGCAAACTGACATTACATGCTCCTTAGCCATAAATTAATACTTCAACATAATTCTGATGAAATTCATACTGCTGTGGAAAAGTTGGAAAGTATAAATTGCCATGTACTGACCACATTCCAAGATGGAGGAAAAATGTTCCATGAGCATATGCGCATGCAAACATGCCATTCTATTTCTAATAAGGAAGAACTGACACCATTAAGGAATGACTCAAACATTATATTTGTTTACAATGAGCACAATGAAACTGGCACATGAATTCCATTTTTATCAATTTAATATAAAATCTTCAAGTCTAGATTCGGTTAACACATCTTTTACAAATACTGTACTTGAATACAGGATTACAATATTAAGAAAATATTTCTGAGTTGAAAATGACTCTCAGTGCACATAACCATCATGGCAATGCCTTAGGCAGTGTATCTGAGAAACACTTATGGTGACTTAAGATTTCAAGAGGGCACACAATGTCAATGCATCAACTTCACAGAAATATAGAGCCATGTGTGAGCCCTGCTGAATCTGGGGGGAGGGCCCTCATCAAGACTTTATATGTGTATCACAAGGCATGACAGTTTCCTTGTTATATCTACTACTGCACTGATAAGCAATGAGCTTACCTTCCTGAGCACCTTGATGCGGTATGGATCAACTCGAGCCACATCCATTGATAGAGGCTCTGGCGTGAAGCGCAATCTTCTGATCCGCACCATGGCACGTACACAGAGAATTGCATACTGGAACATCTTGCGGGCATTGAAAGTGCGACTCTTCATCTCCTGTGGAACTCAACTTGCATTAACAAGTCACAGACAAAAAAATCCTCATAAACAGAAAGACCAACAGACACAGATAAATGGACACACGCAATTAATGCAGAAGCTGTTCGACAACTTGGGGATGATTGTGTTACTGATATTATGACCATCACACACTCATTATACTGAATTCTGCTCCTATTATATTATGTCACTGGAAAGAAAACTGGTGGCAAAGGAGACACAAACAACCAAATTTCCTACAACACAAAACTCAATCAATAACCACCTCTATATCTGTCGATACATGCAACTAGTACCTTCACAATGATTCCTCATCAATCACATTTACAGATATCCCAGTAGAGTCTATTCACAGTTCCTATCCCAGACTCAAACTACTAACTCTGACAATGAAGCCTGGAAAAGTAGAAGACATGACTGAAGAAATGGGACTGGGAAACCAAGTTGTTCTTATCTTTAAAAAGGAATATGAACCCAAGTATGCTGCTAATAGTGACAAGGCTGACCTACTTTCGTGTATGCTCTCTGGAAAAACTTTATCTTAGAACAAGAAATATGTTCTCAGTTGTAAACTGTCAAAGAGAAATGAAGATGAAACTTTGAAAAATATTTTGAGCTTACTAATACAAGGTTATGCCATGATAAAAATTATAGTCATATTTTTAGGAATTTGTGGTATTCACTTAACTTACAGTTTCATAATAATGTTTATGAAATGGATACTGATACAAAACAAGAAATTTTCTTGTTAGATTTGAGGCTTTCACGGCGGTGACTATGAAGAAATTTTCTTGATCTCATGATATTTTGTTTCATTCTGTTTGCAATTTATATTTTTCCTGCAGGGTCAGAGGCCATGTGTTAGTCACACAAACAGTGGAAAATGTAAATATTTTATATAGCTTCATTGGGAATATAAATTCATTATATCTCCCATTAGCACTGCAGTGAAGAAACAGGGATGTAACTAGCTTCATAAAGACTCATCTGTTGTTAGTTTTGGATGGTTAAATGAAAGAGAAGATAATCATTCTGTAAAAATGATGTATCCTAATACTGAACATTGCCGGTCATGGTAGCCGAGCGGTCTAAGGCATGTACTGTCTTTGCTTGCTTGGAAACCGAGATCGTGGGTTCGAATCCCACTCAGGGCATGGATGTTTAGTTTGTGTATATGCGTTTTTCTGTGTTTGTGTACAGGTAAGGCCTTGCGACGAGCTGATCACCCACCCAAGGAGTCCTACCGAATGTGTAAGATCTAGAAAAACCAAAGTGAACGGAGAAGTTCATGGAGGTAGGCCTAGGCCCACTGGGGCTGTACTGCCAAGGGAAAAAAATACTGAACATTAACCACTGAGAACCAAGGGATTTAGTATTCCATGACCATTGTAGTCTCTGCTTTATGACATATTCACATATTTTTGTTTTTAAGCATGTGAACAAGTCTTATTCCAGAGAGTAGATGGAATGCAATCTATCAATGTAAGTATTAAATGTCAACTTCACTGAACTTCTTCAAGAACAACTGCATTTCTTGTTTGCTCTGATGTTTCACATAAGCAGGCTCTTCCTGTATCCAGCAAAGGCGTTCAGTAAAAACGAATCTGTACTGAACAGCCAACTGTATATATGACTGCGATGATACTCCACCCTCAGGCTAGCAGTTAATTTCTCATCACAAAAGGAATTAAATTATGTTGCAAACCAAATCTCAATAAACTCTGTGGGCGATGTTAATCAATCAATGACTAGGACATACATATATCACAACTTATGCAACATGGGACAACACATGACACATGTAACCCCAGAAGCTGCCTTGTCCATGCACAACTCTACGTTACGCTCCTCCCAGTGTTACTTACAACTTGCAAGTTAGTAAACACTACAACAAGCTGTGTATTACCAGAGCCATTTGTGAGATTCGACTGAGTCTCCTGGAGGAGCCGGACAGGCTGCGTTTCAGTGGGGCTATGTCTTGGTCCCACAGCTGCAAAACATGGCAAATAAAGTGACAGGAAGTGAAGGACGCAGTTATTCAGTCTGATCCGTCTTGTTACACTAAAGTGAGCAGTATATCAGGAGCATTCATCAACATTAATAACTTCAGCACTCAAGTGAGTGACAGAAACATTCACCATTGGTTCTTCATGAAATATAAACCATGGTTTGCTGAATAATTTTCCCCTCTTTTAATAGCATATATCTTGGTAGTGATAATGGCACACGTTGTTCAGTGACATTTGTTTACTTAGATTATTTAACATTACAACTGCAAAGGTCTTCACATGAACTAATATAAGAATGGACATCAAGAGATGGTGGTTGACTGATACTTTAAGGTGCTATCCAAGCATTCTCCTCAAAGGACATATCCTCAATCATAATAACTGGTGATTCAGATAAGAATCAAATGGAATCAAAATATTAACACTGAACCAAAATGAGCAGGCCACCACAGTGTGAGTTTGAATTCTGGTGAAGAATGAATTATTCTAAAAATTGATTAACAGAGTAATTCCTTGGTTTCCCTTGTTGATTTCTAAACGGTACTCCTCCCACATAGAGGGTTTATGAGGGAGGGATGAAATATATAGAATGGAGAACTCAAAATACATTTCCTGCCATTCAATGGGACAGCCCAGTATTTCATTCATTACATCACAAGTGCCTATGGCACAGACTAAAACTTCAGTGGGTACCAGAGACAGAGTACATTTTAAGATACATGCCAAAAGCTTTCTTCTGCAAGACACAAAAGAGAGGAATTAGTTATTTGGTCATTTCTTAATGCTTGATGGACCTGAACTCCAGTTCCCTTTCATACTGCCAAAAAGTAATTCAAGAACACAAGTTGTAGCTATAAAGACAGTACCATAAGTTGTACACTTCTTTGCTCTGTGTCCCTAATTGATAAACAATGAACAATTTCTGTCATTACTGAAAATGCACACATTAAGAACAGCCACATCCTAGATTTTCTTCTCTGATTCGACAGTGTGCAAATCATATTGTTTCATGTCTCTCAGAAATGAGTACAATGAAACGTTGTTATAGGAATCTTAGTAAAGAGTACAGCAAAACAATCATTTGATTTAATATTTAGCATATTAAAACACTTATTCAGATTAGTTCACTATGAACTGTTTTACGATTTCACGGATATTTTACATAAAGGACAGTGAAAAGAAATTTATATAAACCTCTGTTTATTCTTATGTCATAAATATTAGACATATCTGACATGAAAGCACAATACCTATCATTTGCTAGAAAAAACAATGTAAACTCCTTTAATATAAAATTTCAGCTCAGGAATAAACTCTCTCCTTTAATAGTAGTAAAGGTACAGGTAAACTTATTCCTGTGCTTAATAAATCAAGCACCAAGCCATGAAGACATATGGGGGAATGAAGGTAGAACTCCACAGTCCTTAACTTCAGCGTCAGACAGAGGTGAATGGTCAGCATCACACACCTTATGCTTTACCCCAGCCCTTGGTATCCACTGTATAAGAGGCTGGGTGGGCCCCAGGGTCAATCTGTATGCTATGCAAAAGAGAAAAATCTCTTTCCCCAGCTGGAAATTGAATCCTGATTCCTCAGTCATCCAGCCTATAGCCTACTGAGCTACCCAGGCTCCTCTTTAATTTGAGTTTGAACAAGAAATTCCAATAGCTAAGAGCTCATATAAACTGAATGATGGCACACAATGGGCCCAGTAGTGGTCTGAGTGCTTAGAGCAACAATAAGTTGTCTCTGCCATGTCAAAGCTCAACTGAATGATACATATAGTTTCTACATTTACTTGGCACCACTAGAATCACATCATCCTCACTGGCATCTACCATCATCAAGCTGATTTAACAACTCTTCAACACATGCAAATCTTTTGAGGAAATCAGTATTCAAATACTTCCCTCTGGTCCTCAACTTTGATGGTAAATACAAATGTATATAAATTGCAGAACAAAGTGCAGCATGTAGATTATGAAGGTATCTGATGATGGTGTATAACATTCAGAATTACTGGGTTTTTTAACTTAATCCATTGCATGGTGTCCCTCACATTTTTACTGTACATTTTCCTATTACTAGGTGGTTCAAATATGACCGGGACTGATTAAAAAAAAACAAAACATAATTGCCGAACACTTACTTGCACATGTCAGTCTTCAACATACTCCCTTCCATAGTCAACACATTTTTTCCAACTTTCTGGAAGCATCCTCATGCCCACCCCCCAAAAAAGACTTGTTGGCGTATCCACTCCCGAACAGTCTGGATGACGGCGTCATTGTCCACAAACCACATACCTTGCAAGTCTGATTTGAGCCTTCCGAACAGGTAGAAATCACTTGGGGCCAAATCGGGACTGTACGGCGGATGTGTCAGAAGGTTCCATTTCAATTTCCAAAGGGTTTCCTTGTTTTGGCCGTATGGGGGCGTGCATTGTCTTGAAGGAAGGCTACCCACTTTCCACCTGTCTTCCACTTGGATCAGATCTTACTCCAAGTTCCTTGATAGTGATGCGCCTATTCTCATGAATAAGCACGTCTGCACAATCAATGTTCGGCTCAGTGATGAATGTTCATGGCCAATGATCATCCGGTTCATTCTCCACGCGCTCTCTGCCCTCTCTGAAGCACTTACACCACTCAAACACACGGGTCCGTGAGAGACACTCTTCCCCATACTGTTGTTGGAGTCTGTGGTAAATTTCAGCGGACTGGACGTTTTCTCCAACGAGGAATTTGATCACAATGCGTTGTTCCACGCTCCGCAGTACCCTCTGTTCTCTCATCACTCTAGCAACTTCCAGACAGGACCGAACAGATTCTAACCCTAACAGAAGGGAGGGTGGAGGTTGTGGCTTCACTCTCTCAAGGTCGCACAGCTGCTGCGCAGTGCGGCTTGTTTACAAAAAAAATCAGTCCCGGTCATATTTGAACCACCTTGTATCTCCCTTTGACAAAGCCTGATCTCTGGTGTTTATATAGCTGTAGTTATACCAACATATGTTGTCCACTGATTGAGGTTAGATTTTTTAACAGACCCCCAAAGAGTAGGTGTCTTCCAGAAATCACCTGAGGATGGATACACATCCAGTTTCCAAAATGTTGTGTTCTTTCATGTTTCTTTTAGAATACCAAGTGATGGAAAATGTCCAAAAGCCCAGTAATTATGAAAGTGCAGCATGGTACAGATGTGAAGAGTAAGATGTGGAAGTGAACAAACAAAAAGACAATCCCCACTCATATATCTTTTTGAGACACAAATCTGTCAGACCAAGATACAAACTGTGTCATGGTACTGGACAGCCACACAAACAGAGCATTACACTGTTGATGATCATCCTCACCATCATCTGAAAGAATGGGTGTTCCAGTGCCTCCTTAATGGTGATCCGTTTCATGGGGTCTACAACAAGCAGCTTGCGGATCAAGTCTTTGGTGGGTTCTGCAAGTGAAAACAAAAACTATACAAATGTTGCTTCAACTTTTAACAACAATCTGTACTAAGCAACATTAAAATAAATTTCTCATTCCTTGACATTTCTGGCTGCACATCCAAATACTGCAGACAAGCTGTATGTGTTCACAGCCATTTACCATGATGATTTCACGCAATTAAAATTACAGTTTTACTCTGGTGTATAATATTGTGGCATGCAGACCCATTGTTAGGTAAAAGCTTTACCAACAGACATGAACACAATACCATGGCAACAGGAGGATACAACAATAATGGAAAGCAGTGTTCTCTACGCAGTTCACACTACAGCTACATGATGCAAAAACAGGAGAGCTGCCAGGAGTGATTTTTCTTCTATGTGGTCCATGCCGAGGCTATGTAAGGAGTCGACTGCGTGCTGTGAGTCAGTTTGGCAGGTGGAAGCCTGTTAGTACAGCTCAGGTGATGTGGCTGAAATGTGCCAGCCAGACACTTGGGCCAGTTTTTTATGGAACCAAGAGACTATTATGACAAAACTCCTATATTTCATTCGAAGTATAGGATTGATAAAGGGATAAAGAAAAAAGGGGAAGCACAATAGATCACTGAAGGCTACAGTGCAAGGGTCGGAAGGGCCCACCCCTTATATATTCATTCAAGGTGCCAGCCAGTGAGGACAGGAGCTGTCAGACATGGAAGCTGAGGACGCTACACCACTGAAAGCTGGTATCCAAAAGCACAGTGAACACAGTGATGGAGAACACTAAGTCTGTGTCTGATAGAGATTTGTAAAGTGTAGTCACAAGTTGTTTAGGAGTTCAATAAATCAGATTACCAATCCAAACCCTGTCTATAGTCACACTGTGTCACGTGACAATATAAAATATTTCGCATTTCCCAGTTAAAGTAGACTCTTCCGCAATAATTTCACAAACAATAATAATTTCTTTGGGTTACCTGTTATGTCAGCCCATTCTGGTGATGTGAAGGAGTACTTTCCTTCCATGATATTGCGAAGCATCACCATCTGTTTGCGATGCCAGAATGGAGGACATCCCACAAGCCTGTAAAAATACAGAGCAACTCGTTGAAGTAAAATGGTAGCCAACTACTGTAGCTATGAAAACATGTCTAATGGCCACAAGATCCCCAAATTTCTGCATTCTGAGTAAAATACACGGCAGTTTTGAATATTTTAGCAAGTTCAATGCAATGAAGACATAAATAACCTATGTTACACTATTATGGATTGGCTAGTGTCTAGGCTATTTAATTATACTTTATCATCTGTATAGTATGCTGAATGAGATGAGATGGTTATGCACAGAAAACAGGAAAGAATTAGTGATGGCCACAATATGAAAACTCTGGACAGGTCAGCTTACCTGACATTTAAACATGTACTTCACAACAGAACAGGAGTGCATTAATGCTGAGCCAATGTACACTAAGAGTCTCAGGATCATAAGCTCTTCGTCAATATACCACTGACACTCAATAGTAGGGGCAATGGCAATCCTTATATGTTTTACCACATACTAAAATTAACTCTAACAATCATTCTTGAAGTAATATAAAAGCAATATGCTATGATGGTATATAGAAGGTGCTGTAAGGCATCACATGTCCTTAACCTTGGCACTAGTTGAAGTGAATGGTTAGCTTCAAGCTCACGCTACTTTACCCTGGAGAAAAGAGCCCTGGGTTCACAGTGCCTTAATCTCATTAATGACATGTGTGAGATAACTCAGGGCATTCAATGCCCTATGCACTGGCAATACTAAGAAGATGTGATGTGTCCCCTATTTAGTAAAAATACACCTGCCACCAAGATGATATTAAGCTACATTGAAAATTCAGTTAAGAAATTAACAAACAGAAGTCTCACTTACAGGGTAAACATGATGACTCCACATGCCCAGCTGAAACAAACAAAAACCACCAATTAACAGAGAAAGCAGCCAGAGTTTCAAATCAGGCCACAGTTTGATATTAAACACAGGAGCAGGACAAATATAAATAAGATACAATGATAAATTAGAACGAAGACTTTGCTGGATATCCTGATTATTTCATAACACAGTTAACACTCAAATTTTCATATTTCTGGTTGTCTTATGCTGATGGATTTACTACATATTCCATAGCACAAGAGCAGTCTTGATCAGACAATTCTTAATCTGCTATGCCAGGAAGTCCCATGTCATTACAGACCATGAAGTTCACAATGACCACCACTGTAAAAGCTTTTCACTGGACACCATGTCAAACCAGTTCCAAGCATATCAATTTTTACAACATACTTCAATATTATTATGTCACCTATGCAAGGTCTCCACAAAGAGGTTTTCCATTCAAATTCTGTATGCATTTTTGCCTTCCCCATGCTAGTCACATGACTCACCCATATCAACGACCTTGATTTGAACCCCCTAGTAACATTGGGCAAGAGCTTGGATAGCGCATTTGGTATAGTAACTGGTTAGAGACTGAACAATCAAGGGGTCGAATTTCAAGTCCCAGTGGAGGGGCAAGAATTTTCACTTCTCCATGTTGCCTAGAACAGCTTTGGGGCCCACTCAGCCTCCTACCCAATGGGTACCAGCGTCTCTTTCCCCGGGGGTAAAGCGGCAGAAGCGTTAAGGTGACCACTCTCCTCCAACTAGTGCCAAGATCAAGAAAACATGGGTCTATACAACCACCACCCCATACATCTTCATGGCATAGTGCTTAATTAGTTAAGCATTGGGGCAACTTTACCTTTTCACCTTTACCTTAGTAATATTAGGCAAAGAGAATGAATTGCCAAGATCCTCATTACAATTTTCTTTCCCATTATCCTATTCATTCTACCTAGGACAAAATACATCATGTATCACAAAATGTATCATCCTTAGTATTCTGTTCTCACATACCATCAATGATGGCTTTGTCTACACACTTGCAGAGTTCTGTGATAATTTTTTTACAGAATGCGCTGATTTATTTTATGGAGTCAATTCTATTTTACCAAGTGCTGAAATTTGCACATACACAGGTCCACATACATAGAACTAGGGAAACAATGAAACACCATCTTAAAATTATTACTATGTGCTACTGTTACCAAGCACTCTATAGCCTCTACTGCAACAAACAATGTCAGTATCATTCACTTCCATTACTACAGCAACTAAGTATGGGAGTACTGTTACAAAGTAGCTGCATCAAACAGAGTCCTTCAGCAGCTAATAAAAAAAATGATTCACCTTTTATGTACATTTTTAATTCGCATAGTGGGGGGTGGAGTCCAGCTGGGCCCACTCGGCACGGCGGCCACTCATTGGCCTACTGTACCTGCCCTGGGTGACTATGATGATGGAGAATTTGGTGGAATGATGATTGGCAGGGGAAACCAAAGTACTCGGAGAAAACCTGCCACAGCGCCACTTTGTCCACCACAAATCCCACTTGACCAGACCTGGGCTTGAACCTGGGCCACCACAATAGGAAGCCAGCAACTAACCACTTGAGCTATGGTGCAGCCACACATTTTATGTAACCCAAATGTTTCTTACTGTGTCCATATAAGCATGTGCTGTACCCTACCATGAGCTACTAGATCACCCTTTATCAGCCATCCAGGCTATGTTCAAAAAACGATGTTAATCAAGCAGAAAGTAGAAAGCATTGAGATGAATAGTTTTCACATGTATGAAGAGTGATATGGCATTCCCTTAATAGAGTCAAGTAGGGAAATTAGTTGAGTAAATGTATGTAGGGCCGGTTATGGTAGCCGAGTGGTCTAAGGCATGCACTGTCTTCGCTCGCTAGGATGCCAGGATCGTGGGTTCGAATCCCACTCAGGGCATGGATGTTTGTGTGCGATTTTTTGTGTTTGTGTACAGGTAGAGGCCTTGCGACAAGCTGATCACCCGCCCAAGGAGTCCTACCGAATGTGTTAGATCTAGAAAACTGAAGTGAACGGAGAAGTTCATGGAGGTAGGCCTAGGCCCACTGGGGCTGTAGTCGCAAGGGGAAAAAAATGTATGTAGGAATGTAGAGATCAATTAAGATGGGTGGTAGGATTACTTACTGGACACTGCCACCTAATAGGACACCTTTTCAAACTGTGGCAGATGACCCAACCTGTGAAAGGTGCCTACAAGAAGACAATCAGCCACACATATCCTATGTGATTGTGGCCATAGCTTACTTAAAATTTTGTCACCTGGGTAAGTTCTTCATGGAACCAAGTGACTTTTATGGCGCCCCCATAAATAAAGTCCTACATTTCATTCAAAGTGTAAGATTAATAAAGGGTTAATCCAAAGGGGAAACACAAGAGATCATTGAAGGTCGCAGTGTGAGGGCTGGATTTTATGGCCCACCACTTACACACATACACATGTAGGAAGGTATGTGTGTATGTTTTTATGTGTTCTCCCAAGGGTGAGGTTGTCACACTCGACTACTGGGAACATACACACTAATGGGGGCACATAAAAATAACAATGATGATAACACCATGCCAATGGAGTACATACTCCACAGCACGCACGTAAACTACACAACTAACAATAAGCACATACAACCAAGAGAAATAATTGACATCTTCTACCATCCGGAAGAAAAAACAACACGACCCAATGCTGGTTCACGATTTTTAACACAATAACTAATTTTTTACATACAAAAGATTTTTAATACAATTTTAAATACATAGGGAAGCTATTTTATGGAAAAGTGAACATCACATTGCGTGTAGTGGGAAACCCCAATCGAATACCCAGCAAATACGCTTAAACAAAACATCATACGTAAATCTACACGTCAACGTGACTGCATAGGGCAAACTGTGATATAGTGAGCACTATTCATAACCTAAGTGAATAATGTTAAAACATCTTATGTGACAGTGTTTCCTGCTCGTAGTGGTGCGCCTCTGAAGATGATTCTTTTGAATCGAAACATGTAAGGCGAATAAAGACTGAAGTGTTGTAAACCTGTATGTCATACTGGACTGAAAGTTATCTACTTTGTATGTAGCTGTTGATCGTGATTTTAATGTTGTTTGAAATTAAGGAGAGATTGTGAACACAGCTGCATTAAAGACAGAAGTGGATGTGTACAATAATACATCAATGAAACAGGATGTTGAAATACAACATTAAGCAAAAACATAATATAATAATGGCATCCATGTCTTCACAAGCAGTAGCCAGATGCAATTTAGAAAGCATTTTTTACAACTGACAACATGATGACCTCTTGACAATTACACATACGTGCATTACAATTTATAATATTATTCAGGATTATGAACTTTTGGACTATGTGCATCATCTGGTATTTTAAGGAACACAATTTTTCAGGAACTGGATCTGTTTCTGTCCTCAAGTGAAAGGGTCGACAACCCTTACACTATTAAGGTCCAGTGACTAAGTTTAGGTCTTTCTAATGGATGCAATAGAGTAGGTTCCTCCACTCCTTTCTCCTGAGGATGGAAACAAGATCCAGATTCCGAAATTTTGTGTTCTTTAGCATACTGAACAATGGACAAACTCCAAAAATGCAGTATTCCTAACTGTTACACGACAGACAGACCCCCTTTAGAACTGACTTACATGAGTACTGTCTTTTCACTGATAGAATGTATCTAACCTTTAATTCAAACACCATCATAATGTTAATTCTCACAAAATGAAGCAGTGCATAGTTCTGTGTTCTCATGTTACATACCCTGCTCATTAGTGCAGCTGTGTATTTATAAAAAAAACTGTACTCTTCTACAACCAGGTACACCCAAGCCCATGAGGTTTTTTTAAAAAAAAAAAGTAGAGCAAAGCTCTCCTTGTAACAGGCCATGAAGGCCCACATGGTTATGACAAGTCGAGGCTCCCACATTTTGTCTAGACGATCGGCTCACAGATGGCTGTTAAGGTTGTCAGCCTTAAATGTTGCCCGCCCTGTAACCCCCAGGAAGCTTCCTGGTACTCACTTCTGTTAGAGGCTCAGTGGACCCCAGGGCCATAGTGCACCTGGAAGGATTAGGTAAACTGAAAAAAATCCACCTCATCGGGACTTGAACCCAGGACCTTCCAGCTTGTAGCATAGTGCCTCAAACAATCATGCTACCGCATGCCCCTCAAGCCTATGAGGCTCCATTAAATTTGTTTACACCACTGCCCTCAATTTGCAACTACAAATTTACTACTCATGAAATGTTACATGACTACTGAATTTGAGATTTCAGATCTCAAATTCCACCATGCAGGTGTGCCATCAAAGTAATTCAACATATAGCCAGTAAAGACTAAGAACAGAGCTATAAACTCTATTACTGAATTATTTCCAAACTGCTGTGCAGTGTACTTACATGTTGACCTCTTGGGTATAGCCCTCCCTGCCCACATATAGAGCAGCCTTATGGATCCCTACAGCCAGGTAGCCAGGAGTCTCGCACACCTCTACAAGCAAACATTCACACACATGCACACACAGAGAAAGACCTGTATTGAAGGAGGTTATTTAAATGTTACGGGCAGAGAACTGTGTGGTAATATTTAGAAGCAAACATATCACAGGTAATTCCCTAGACGAAATCTTTTTCTCTATGACAGCTCAATAAAACTTCTAAATTCCCATTCACACTTTACTTTTCATGGGTATTCATAGCAAAATTCCTGGGAGCAGCAAAGAAAAATGTGTATGTTCCTGAGGGATGACAAAAATCATTCTGGAAAATATACAGTACAGCCTGGGAAGGAAACATGAACAGGGATGAAGACCTATTTTCAGTGCTTAATTTATGTTTTTAACATTTCATCCATCCCATAGGTTATACAGTGATTAAATAGCAGTAATTTTAATGGTGAACTGAGGACATGGAGGTAAGTCATCACAGCCGAAAGTACTACCAAAAATTTGCATCAAGCAACTAAGCAAAACATCAACAAAGCTCAATTACAACAACTAACTGAGAATTCAACCTGGAATTAAGCAAGAGTTCTAACCAATACACTGTGGTATTTCAATAAATTTCATTATAAAAATGTCTCTAAAGGAAGATGCTACATACAGAAACAGCAGTACAAATTTTGTTCCTTGTTAAACGGTTCCATTCTTGGCAGGCTTATAATCTTACTCTATGGTCAGTATAAGCTATGTTTTTGTATCCGAAATACCTATTAATAACCCAATCAAAGGTCATAATTACTGGTCTTTGTCATTGTGTAGACATGCACAATCTACCTGCCACTTACTGTAGGTTATATTTAGTAGCTATGCTAGATGCAGTGCACCAGTGTTATTGTTACAATTATTGTTAACTGTTTATTAATAACAAAGTTATTTCACCATCACAACATCAAGTTAATCTGTAGAACATGTTCATCTTCAGGTTCTAAGTGTTGCATATCTTTAAATATTTTACATATGTTAGTGCAAGATCATTTGAGTTGTTAATTAATTTTAATGGGTAAAAATGTTTATATAAAAATAAAACTGATATGGCACTTAACATAAATTTTTTGATACTATAAAATCTGAGTTGTTTTCCTCCTCAGTATCCTGTGTTCATATGATCTGCAGGCAGTGTCCATGCTCTGTTGTTGTGTGAAGTTTGGTGATTTTTTCTGTTCTCTGCTTGTTACTGCCTGTCATTTTGGTTCTTTGATGTTGTCTGTATGCAGCTTGGATTGGAACTGTCTCTGTTAAATACAAGCTATAAAATGAAATTTAAGAGAATGCTATGATATATAACTATTATAATTAGTTACTACCTGCAGCCAGTGCTCAAAACTCATTTATTTCTGATATTTAAAAAAACAATAAAATAATTTCAAATGCATGCTATTAAGGTAGGTTACAGCAAGGTGAATTTCAGTGATGTAAGTAAGACGCCATTACATTACATTACATTACATTGCATTGCATTGCATGCCATGGATCAAAAGTTAGTCAAAATGACTGTAGGATGTGGAATATGTCATATAAATACAAAACATATGTATAGACCCCATTCCAGGGGATGATTTCAAAATTCAATTAACAAAATTTACATTTTATTACAACCTATGCTGTTGACATAAATGTCCACATAGAAACAAAATTTTCTTTTCTAAGTAAATTCTATCATAAAAGCACTTTTCCCAACAAAAAAAAATTTCAGGGGTGATGGACATCTCACCCTATAATCCACCTATCTAAATACAACTTTTATGTTGTATTCCTAGTCAAATTTTTCTTTTTTTTGGGGGGGGGGGAGCATGCATGTGCTGCACACACATGCTCACAAAATTCCTCGCTTAGAATCTGTTTCTAATTTTCTTACATTCATCTCTTATTCCTTCTTTAATAATCATTTCTCTACATATCTTTCAATTATACAAGCAGCCACTTTCATTAATATATAAGTCTCAACTGCTTTCGAATAAAATAAAATACATGTTCTTAGTACACTGTATGCATTCCTATTTCCAAGAAGACTGAGCCAAGTTTGACTTAATATGTAACGTATTTCGTTACTGAATAAAAATAATTTTCATATATATTTATATATATATATTTCATACATATTTATTTATGCATACAAAATTTGGTTGGGATACCTCAAAGAAAAAGACAACTTGTGAGACCTAGGCATAGATGGGTGGATAATGTTAAAGTAACTTTAAAGGGAAAGATTAAATGACCAGAATCAGGAGAAGTCCAATGTCAGGTTACTGTGACCACCATAACAGCTAACAACTCAATCAGATGAATTAGTATCAAATACCGAAGTAGACCCTGTTCTAGAGAGTTAGCTGAATAAGGATAATGATCAAATGTCACCTTTTCCAAGCTGTCTGACAGAGAACATATCAATCATGACATGTTACATTCAGACTGCAAAGAACATCATTACCTGATTTTGTGTACTAACCTAAATTTGAGAGAACCATCAAAGAATAAAATAAACTGTAACAGCACATTATTTCTTACTGATACAGTGCTCTTTCAATTATCTACATGTTAATTATCTGGTCCAAAAATTACCTAGATTTATTATTTGTCATTAATTATTGAATTACTGAAAATTTATAAATCTGTATGTTGCCATGTACCTGTGACCAAGATCTTGTTTTTCTCACTCTGTGTACTAGAATGTATCATGTTACAGTCTACTTGACTGTCAAAGACTTTAATTTCAAATCTCTTACCACTAAGAGTACTGCTGCCACAAATATAAAAGATATCCTAGTGTTTTTCATGAAAAATCAGTAGCAATTAGAAGAGAGACTTCTGTGCTTTATATATATATATAGCAAAAAAGTGTTTAAAATCAAATATTCTATATGGCTGTCCCACCTCTTGACATAGATATGGATTAAAATTAACATGAAACCAACTTCTTAAGTACTGGCTAAATCTGACTGTGGCAGACCTGGCAAAGCCTACTTTATTAGCTCAACTGGTTCAATGGGAGGGAAAGAGTGACGACAGTATAGAATTTGGACCATGTCAGTATTCTACAGTACGTCCAAATCTGAACAAGGAAGCATCTTTTACAATCAGATTACATGCTAAATCACAACTAGAAGTTTGTGATGATGGTATATTAGTGTAATTATTGACTTCATGGACATTATACATCATCCTGCTTGCTTTTTTTTTTTTGTTCTTTTCCACATTTGGCATCCTGTTTTGTATGTATATCAATGTGTACATTGCGACCAAAAACACAACAGATTAGGAGATTACAGTGCAATAAATGACTGGGACATGTACATCAATATAGCAATCAATTTATTAAATGACTGTCATGCAACATGTTTCGGTCCTATGACCATCATCAGGCATGTATAAATAAATAAACACAACAACATTCATTGTTGAACTGCATGGTGCAATGGATCCATTGCCGTGTGCCACATTCACAAGTCCCAGTCAGTTATGTACTGAACAGTAACCTACCATCTGTTGTGTCGATGGTCCCAGTATACATATTGTCCTGCTTTTTATTCAAAAACATTTTGGAGACTGAACTCTGGATCCATCAAGTAAGAATCTACTCAGTTGAGCCCCACTGATGAAACTAGTCCCCAACTCCAGACCCTCAGGTAAATGCCTACTCAGTTGGGCCTAATTGATAGAGCTAGTCACTGACTAGCTGACAGAGACAAGAGCCCAGTCTCCAAAATGTTGTTTTTAAATAAAAACAGGACAATGGACAATGTCCAGAAAGTCGGTAATTGTACTGATTATATGATACTTACATATAAAAATTACATCAAAATAGAAGGAAAGATCAGAGTAAATGAAATGAATTACAATATCATTTACCCTATGGCAACTGCATCATGTTGTCATTCAATTGCTGCAATTCACCACTCTCATGCAAAAGGCAGAAATAGAAGAACAACAACATTTTGTGCACACGCAGGCTTAAAAAACTGAAATCACTTACATATCCACCTCTTTTGAGTAGCCTTCTGCATCCTCAAACATGCTGCTCTTCAGCACCTCAGGGGCAAGGTATCCTGGGGTGCCACACAAGTCTGAAATGAGAAGAATATGCTGATGATATGACTACAGTGAGGAGTAAACCAATTTCAGGACTAGTGCTGCAAGTTCATATGGCCACCATGTCGGAGTTGTGTTCCTTGTCCAACTGCAAACATTACCGAGCACCAAATGTGAAATGTCAAACTGATTATGAATTATGAATGTGGAAAGATGATGATCTACTTTAAGGTATTATCCCAGAATTTCCATTCAGAGACAAAGGAAAATGACACAAAAGAACTTGAGGTAGACAATTATTTGGCCACAATTCAAACCTAAATATGGTCATCTAATCCACGCACACTACATCACACTCAGCCTTAATTCACATCTCCTTGCTCTATCAGCAACATCTCTTGCATGTTAGTAGTTTTTTATTTTCTGAGCAAACACATCTCAAAAAAAGATAAAGTGATGGTAAAAATGTAAAATCTGTGAAAAGAGAAAGTAATATACAGTAAACTTACAGTTATCTGGCATCCCAGGATCCAGAATTCTCATACAGCTAGTAAAAATTTCAGAGAAAAACTTTCCATTCATTCAGTTCCTTTATTTTTCATATATACATACAGGTAACAAACCTAGGATGTGGAAATGGTCGCTTTGAAAATAGATATATCAAGATACATATACAAAATTACACAAGTCACATAATCAAAATCACTTACATTAATCGATTAGCATTAATAATATAAAGTAAAAGATTTAATAAGATAATTTAAAAATAACTTACTATAAAACTTGGCTGCGCCATAGCTCAAGCGGTTAGTCGCTGGCTTCCCACAGCAGCAGTCCATGTTCGATCCCGGGTCTGGTCAAGTGGGATTTGTGGTGGACAAAGTGGGGCTGGGGCATGTTCTCTCCGAGGACTTCGGTTTCCCCTGCCAATCTTCATTCCACCAATTGCTCCACAATCACCCTTACCTATCATCTGGAGTTGGTACAATAGACCAGAAGTGGCCACAGTACAAGGGACTTAGTCCCACCCCACTAGCAATAAAAAAGACATCTGTACCATCATGGTAGACTGGTGGAATAATTCTTTAAAAGGCTCCTTTCACTGTATTTAGTAACTGATTTAACTTATGACAGTGAGTTAACTGGCAACATACACTCCTGTTATGCATTTTTGTATTTGTCTTGTTGTATAAAATTCAGTCCGAGCTAATTATTAATGATATATATTCAAGCTTTTATTTTCCTGCTATTAGCTTAACTTTCAGGTACATATGTATGAAGAAATTTCTTACGTGATTAGTTTAAGAAAGGTTGGAAGCAGTGAACTGCTCATAGATCACTACATTGAATAGTATTTATCTCAAAAATCCATGTTTATTTATAAAATGGAAGTGTTAACCTCAGACACAATAATATGCATGTATTTTCAACATGCTGTTCTTGTGCTTAGTCTAAAATTGACCGTGCAAGTAATTTTGGTAGAATTAAATATGCAAGTAATTTGTGGTTGTTGGTGTGTCTGCTTAGTTAATTCATGTTTAATTCCATGTATTCTGGAAGAAATGGTTCATATTTACATATTGTATATTCAGAACTATTTTTGCAAATACTTCTGAGAAAATGTAAATAATGCCATTTGTGATTGCATACAAATCAGCAGAGATGTCACAGTTCTGATTCACTCTCGAAAGCATCTGGCTTACAGTATAGTCATGTCTGTGTGTCCATGTCATGATTATTGAATTACAAGGCTGATTTTCATTAAATATGGTGTTAATGCTGTGGCGTTGGAGGCATAACCACTTTAATACAATACAGTACAATACAATAATTCATCATTTCTTGTCAACAGTGCCAAACAAAACGTGGTGTACTACTCAGCAGTCGTGATCTGTACAGGCATACCCTTGTATTTGGAGGGATATATTCCTAAGATAATCATGAATAGAAAAATTCACAAATAGTGTGACTCACCATAAAGTTTCTCCCCAGGTTTTATGGCACGCGCAAAGCCAAAGTCAGTGAGCTTAATATTGAGGTTATCATCCAGCAAAATATTCTCCGGTTTCAAGTCACGATGCACAATGTTGTGACCATGTACATGCTGCAGGGCCTCAAACAGTTGTCGCATGATGTACCTGAATAACCGAACATGACAACATGAAGAAGTGATAGAATAAAGACACAATTACACCCAACATAATTCTTTATACACTTCAACCTAACTTATCCTAAAACAAATACAAAAGCATATTAATTGTAAATGCTGTGAAGGAGATGTAAGATGTACAAGTTCAAAGCCATTCTCACAGTAATGTGGTACAGTTTGTAGAGGTTAGATGACTCATTCTATTTTGTGACAATGTGTCTGTAGATTGTCCAATACTTTTATAAGCAGTGTACAGGTGGACAAAAAAAATAACAAAAAGCACAACTAAATATTACTTGCCTTGTCTTCTTCTCAGAAAGTGCTACCACAGATGTCAGGTAATCAAACAGTTCACCATTCTTGCACAGCTCAAAAACCAAGAAGATAAAAGTACTTGACTCAAACACATCATGCAGTTCAACTGAAACACAATATCAGTATGCTGACTTATGCAATGTGGCAACAACAGCAGGTCTTTGATGTAGATATAGACAAAATCAGTCTCAAAGAACGACACTTCTGCAGCTGGTAAACAATAAACACATCATGTAGGATTTCAGGTTATCACAGTGGCGGTTATGAAGAATTCTATCTATGCCTCCATCTCGGGGGTTGAAGAATAAGGCAAGCAAGAAACCAACATAAAGCAGTTAGCAAGCAGAGCTCTGTGACCTGTTCCTCTGAAATGCTGGTTGACTACATGGTTTTACATCCAAGATGACAGATCTCTTAATAGAAACATCACTCACTACCTAATCTTTCTGTACTACAAAATAATGCTACTCCAACAGTTCAGTACAGGTAGTGCAATTTTGTTCTCATAAACTTTGATTTAAAAAATACTTTAACTTCTGCAACACGATGTTCCACAGACTTGCATAAAATACCAAGTGTAGTGAATGGTGAAATCTGGGTGAATAATAATAAGAAACAGATCAAAAGTATAATGAATATTCTCAAAAGTATATAGTATAAAGTATAAAGGAAAAGGAAAAATGTAAGAGACACAGAGTCCTGCTACTTGGGAACAATCAAACAAGAGGTTGAGCAGACTTACTAAAGCTGAATTTAAATAGTGAGTTCGATGTCAGCGGATTTGTGAAGCCAGGAGCAAAGTCAAGGAACATTCTAGGCACAAATATCAATAAAGACATGTCAAAGGATGATATTGTACTAGTCTGTGCTGAATCAAACAACATCAGTAAAAATAATGCAGAGGAAGCATTAAAAAACATAATTAATTTTATAAAAAGAACCAGTCACACCATCATCATAAGTCATGAAAGCACTACACAGACATGATTTAGTCGACTGGTCATGTGTAAACAAAGAGATTGAACTATTTGCAGACTTCTAGCCAAGACTGAAATTATATAAACAGGTGTCAATTAGTAGTCTAAATCTTGACAGACATTTTACAAGACATGGGCTGCACATGAACTATGAAGGAAAAGAAAAAATGTGCCAGTAAATAGCAGAATTGGTTCAGCGAAAGTTTGGGACAGGGGTTAAAGCTCTTCCAGCTAACGCTATTCCACTAAAATATTAAGAAGACACAGTCCATGAAGAGGCTACTCAACTAGAATACAAAGAAGACACTATCCATGAGGCGGCTGCAGAAACCCAGGGGAACGAAACAGAGAAAACTTCAGCAGACCCATCCCTTAACTGTGCGGTGCTATTTGAAAGAGATCAACAACACGAAGTTTGTATGTCAACCAGACAAGGGAGCCCCACAGTAAAGCTAAGAAAAGACTTTTTATAGACAAGCATAATGCTGGTATCCTCAAGAATAATAATAATAATAAAGTAAATGCAAACATTCAGATATTCCATCAAAACGTGCAAAGTCTAAATAATAAAAAGCTAAATATGGATGTGCTACTAACAGATAAAGCACTAGAGTTAGACATACTATGTATCACCGAACACTGGTTAGAGGAAAAAGAAATAGGTTATTATAATTTTGAAAACTATTCCCTTATATCGAAATTCTGTAGGAAAAATAAGCAGCATGGAGACTCATGTATCTATGTCAAAGCCTTATAACTTGTTTGAAAACTTGAATCAAGAAGAACACTTTGAGGCTAGTATAATCGAACTTATCCAGTTTAATACAATTATTATCTGTGTATACAGAACTCCAAACAGTAATATTAATATATTTATTGAAACCATGGACACAATAATTAGCAATTTAATAAACAAAGGGAAGAGCATCTCAACATAGATTTCCTAGGAAGAAGAGTAAATCTACAACTGCAGACAATGTTAAACTCATATGGCTTGCAAGCAATAGTTGATGTCCCAACGAGAATAGGACCTAGAAGTCAAACAGCTTTAGATCAAATAATATTGAACAAGGGCTTATGAGGATACAATCTTAAGGTGATTGAAACAGGATTTTCTGACCATAAAGCACAGATACTACAGATATGGATGCAGTATAAGAATAAAAAGGGGCAAGTTAGACTAAAGGAATAATTCAGAATAGCTAGATCTCACAGGGAAGAGAATGTACAATACCTAAACTATCTACTAGAAAGAGACTTGGGAGCTTGTTTTTACACAAAATTCAGCGAACGAGGCATACACTGAATTTTTAGGTACTTTACAGTATTATTACGATATAGCTATGCCTAAAAAATGGGTAAAAACTAAACAGCAGGAAAATAAAGGGGTTACCTCAGGAATAAGGGTATCGGGGAATAGACTCAGGTTTCTTAATAGTCTAATGAAAGAAGGAAATATGCCAGAAGAATTTAAATACTACTACTGTCATTACAAAAAATATACAACAAAGTTATCAGTGAAGCAAAAAAAATAACTAATAACATGCGAATAAGAGCATCAGAGAATAAATCAAAAGCCATGTGGGACCTAGTTAAGGAGGAACTAGGTAAACAGAAAGAAGCAACGAAGAATATTGAAATAAGCGAGAATGGAGTTAATATACAAGATCCAAAAGCTACAGCCAATGTCTTTAATGAATACTATACCAGTATTGCCCAAATGGTATTGAGTGGCAATCCATTATCCAAAACCAATGAAGTTAATGTCAATACAGTAAAATATAATAGTAACAGCATGTTCTTAAACCCAACTACTGAAGAGGAAGTGGCAGGCATAATTAAAGGATTAAGTAATAAAAAATCAACTGGAATTGATGATAATCCAGAGTATATTATTAAAAATGTTATCCTAAAATAACAACTGCTATGACATATATAATAAATCTGTCACTCTCAACTGGACATTTTCCTGATCAACTAAAAATTGCAAAAAGTGAAGCCTTTGTATAAGAAAGGATCAGATACAGAACTTGGGAATTACAGTCCAGTTTCACTAATTTCGTTTTTTTTTTTTTCAAAAATAATTGAAAAAATCATACATAATCAATTTTGAATAATCACAGCATAATTAACAATAAACAGCATGGTTTCTGGAAAGGGAAATCAACAAATACTGCAACTGCAGAGTTTATAGAAAGGGTCTACAAATCAGTGGATGAGAGGCAAATAAGTATAGGCATATTTCTGGATCTGTCAAAGGCATTTGACTTAGTTGATCATGATATGAGGGCTGGAACTTTAATAGTGGCAACACTGCTGTAGAGACGCCATGCAATGGAACCAAATAATGTTGCTTATACCACACGTTAGTTACATACCTACCTTACCTCAGAGCAAATGGACTCTCCCTTCCCACATCATGCGCATGCGCAGTGACGAGAAGAACGGAGCCTCGTGTTAGCTGGCGGTCTAATGTAGTGTTGTCACGATGTTTTCAAAACAGGAACAGCGGAGTTGGATAAAGATTGAACGTGCCAGAGGCCGTACAGCACGACAGTGTCATCAAGGTCTTCAAGAGGCTTGCAGGGAATCTGCATTGCCTTACAGAACAGTGGCAAGGTGAGTAAAAGCCTTCAATGAGAGCCGTCAAAATGTGGCAGACACGCATTGGCCAGGTCATCCTAGTGTCAGTGAGGAAGAAGTGTATGCACTTTCTGCGTTACTGGAGAGTGATCGATGCCATACGATTCATGAGCTGGCCCGAGACAGGAGTAGCACATACGAATGTGCTTCACATTCTGAATGAACGCCTGGGCATGAGAAAAATTGCATCACGATGGGTTCCGCATGATTTGACAGAAATGCAGAAATGGCTACAATACGACACTGTTCGTAACCACTTGGAGCACTATGACCACAAAGGAGAGGCTTTCTTATGCCTTATCATTACACTGGATGAGACATGGGCCAAATCGTATGAGCCACATATGAAACGCCAATCGAACAAATGGAATCATTATGGGTCACCACAAAAATCAAAAGTTTGTCAGAACCCCAGCAATGTGAAAGTTATGGTGATTCTCATGTACAACTGTGATGGCGTTATCCTAACGCATACCGTTCCCCGACAGCAGACGATCAATGCACAGTATTACTGTTCATTTTTGGGACACAACCTGTGACCAGCTTTGAGAAAGAAGTGGCGACACTTTCTGCAGAACCCACCCATCATTTTGCAGGACAATGCTCAGCCGCATGCAGCACAAGCTGTAGCTGATTTGTTCGATCAATGGGGCTGGAAAGTGCTGTACCATCCACCATACTCCCCAGACTTAAGCCCTTGTGACTTCGACTTGATTCCTAAGATGAAGGAACCACTTTGTGGCATTCACTTCAGAACTGTTCCAGAGATTCTTCAGGCAGTAGACTGCTCCATTCAAACTATCAACACAACAGGCGCTGCTAAAGGTATCCTATGACTTCCACATCGCTGGCAATGGGCTGTACACAATGCTGGTGACTACATCGAAGGACAGTAAAATTTCGAAACATGCATCTATTTTGTATCAGCTGTAAATAAATAGTTGCCACTATTATAGTTCCAACCCTCGTATACTGCTAAGGAAGATTACAAGAATGGGAATAAGAGGATTGCATNCCAGCAATGTGAAAGTTATGGTGATTCTCATGTACAACTGTGATGGCGTTATCCTAACGCATACCGTTCCCCGACAGCAGACGATCAATGCACAGTATTACTGTTCATTTTTGGGACACAACCTGTGACCAGCTTTGAGAAAGAAGTGGCGACACTTTCTGCAGAACCCACCCATCATTTTGCAGGACAATGCTCAGCCGCATGCAGCACAAGCTGTAGCTGATTTGTTCGATCAATGGGGCTGGAAAGTGCTGTACCATCCACCATACTCCCCAGACTTAAGCCCTTGTGACTTCGACTTGATTCCTAAGATGAAGGAACCACTTTGTGGCATTCACTTCAGAACTGTTCCAGAGATTCTTCAGGCAGTAGACTGCTCCATTCAAACTATCAACACAACAGGCGCTGCTAAAGGTATCCTATGACTTCCACATCGCTGGCAATGGGCTGTACACAATGCTGGTGACTACATCGAAGGACAGTAAAATTTCGAAACATGCATCTATTTTGTATCAGCTGTAAATAAATAGTTGCCACTATTATAGTTCCAACCCTCGTATACTGCTAAGGAAGATTACAAGAATGGGAATAAGAGGATTGCATTAAAATGGTTTCAATCATATCTAGAAAACAGGGAACAAAAAGTGGAAATTACATACAGATGTAAAGAAACTAAATCACTAGCTATCTACTGTGAAAGAGACCCATACGACATGGAGTCCCATAAGGTTCTGTTCTCGGACCAGTGTTGTTTTTGCTATATATTGTGACATGTTGCGCTAAGGAGAACGACCCCCCACCAGCAGTGACACAGCGGGTAAGTCAGCGCTCCCCTCCCCCTCCTCCGCACGGTAACGAAGCCCGCCCCGCCACTCCCCTCCGCGGTGACATCACGCGGTGACGCGGAACTGCTTCCTACTGTGATGTGGAACGTAACAGGCAATCCTGCGGCTATATAAGTGAGCTGCACAACTGGTACCAGTCAGTTCTAATGTGGCTACCAGCGAGTTCTACTGTAGCAGCCGCCTAACACAGTTGTACGGTGACAGCCGCCGAGTTATAAAGTAACAGCCAGCCGACTACAAGTTGG
>NW_019731299.1:26156-28537 GCF_002891405.2 Cryptotermes secundus | reverse complement strand
GACTACTGAAGACAGAGTGAACTGATTTGCGCATAGGGTTATAAGTCGTGAAACCCCGCAACAGTGTCGACAGATTAATGCGATTAGGGTTATAAAGTGTGAAACCCCGCAACTGTGTGATAATTAATTGTAGCCGTTATTTGTAGATTGTTAAATAAACCAATTAACCATCTCTACGGCGTCTTCAGTAACGCAAACACGTTACAATATCAATGATCTAGAAACCAGCATTGAACATGGAAAACCAACGTTTTTTGCAGACGATACTAGTATCCTTATAGCAGGAAATGGTGCTAATGATGTCCAAAGGAAAATAAATAAAACAATAAATGCACTCACAGAGTGGTTTGAAAGGAATAGATTAATTATTAATAAAGAAAAAACAATAGCAATATCCTTTCATCAACCTCAAAAAGTGCAAGTTGAATGCCCATCAATAAAGCTCTGTGATAGTCATCAGTTTTACAGAACATACAAAATTTTGGGGAGTTTGGCTGGATAAGAATCTAAGATGGACTGCACATACTCAACAACTAGCAAATAAATTATGTAAAATATGATTTGCCTTATGAGTAGTCAAAAGAGTATCAGGGTTAGAGACTGTTCGCACCTTATATTATGCTTATTTTCAATCCTTATTATTATATGGATTGATATTTTGGGGTAATTCAGGAAATGCAAAACTGATCTTTAGGTTGCAGAAGAGAGCTATTAGAGCTATGATACAAATCCTGAAAACTATTAGTTGTAAATAACATTTTAAATCATTACATACATTACCTTTACCATGTCTGTATATATATGAACATTCTAGTTTACATAAAAACCAATTTGAATGCTTTCATAACCAATTCAGGAATACACTTGCACAATACAAGGAGAAAAGATGACTTGTTCGTAGTGCCATGTAATACGAGTCTATACAAAAACAATTTCAATAATATTGGACTTCGGTTGTTAAATCAGTTGCCACATTATATTAAAGAGATACCAGTACTATAAAAGTTTAAAAAGACTTTGAAAACATTCCTACTTGATCACTGTTTCTATAGTATAGATGAGTTTCTCTTCTTTGGGGACAAATCCTAGTTCTAATCACTTGTAAACATATATCTCAAGATTACTTAACTTGTATATTTTAATATTAGTACATGTATCTGACCTATCCAAACCAATATTATTTGCAGACGATACAAGCATCCTTATCTTTGATAAGAATCCTGCAACATTTAAAATTAGAATAAATAAATTATTTGATATTATAAATGAATGGTTTAGGAAAAATGAGCTAGTAATAAATTATGAAAAAACTTATTTTCTACAGTTTAGAACTAAAAACAGTAAAAACTTAAATGTTCAAGTTAGTTATTTAAACAATCAAATTCCAAGTATTTCTAATATATCGTTTCTGGGATTAAAAATGGAAAATTTTTTAACGTGGGAAAGTCATACTGATGCAGTAATTGATAAGTTAAACAGATCCTGTTTTCCAATCCGATCACTTAAATCCTTTTTACCACTGGAGACATTAAAAATTATGTATTTTTCTTATGTACATTCTATAATAACATATGGATTAATATTCTGGGGTAACTCGCCGCATAGTATAAAAGTGTTTAGGATGCAGAAAAGGATAATTAGGATTATAACAAATACAACAAAGAGAACATCGTGTCGTAGTTTGTTTCAAGGATTGAATATCCTCCCCCTACAAGCTCAATATATATTGTCGATTTCCCTGTTTGTTATAGCAAATAAGGAATTATTCACATTCAACTCACAAATGCATAATTGTAGTACCAGATCTATCTGTGATCTGCATTATCCGCAAACTAGTCTAACACAATTCCAAAAAGGAATATGTTACATAGGGGTAAAGATCTTTAATCATTTGCCACCAAAAATCAAATCTATGTCTAATGACTTGAAAAATTTTAAAATTCAGTTGACAACATTTTTATTGCAAAACCCTTTTTATACATGTGACAAATTCTTTAGTAACAAATTTGCCTATAAATAAGGATAATAACATAAACAATTTTAATATTGCATAATTTTATGTATAGTGATGTAAGACTGTAAATTTAACACGTTTTTTTATCTATTATAATGATTATAAGCTGTACATACAGGGTGTCGCAGGAGGAATGGACCAAACTTCGGGAGGGTGTTTCTTATGTTAAAGTATGCCGATATAACCCAAAACAACTATGTCCACAGTTGAACGGTTACGGAGATAATGGCCTAAGAAAAGTGTGGTCTTCTGGCAGGTCCACGCACTGTACCTCTCAGCTGAGAGGCCTTATCTATGTTTGTCCTTGAGTGCCGTGATTCACACTAGCCGTACGTATGTAGTTGGCTTTATCAGAACGCGCAGTCAA
>NW_019731299.1:0-26065 GCF_002891405.2 Cryptotermes secundus | reverse complement strand
TTATATCGGCATACTTTAACATAAGGAACACCCTCCCGAAGTTTGGTCCATTCCTCCTGGGACACCCTGTATATATTTATAATTGTATTGTACTATATTAACTATGTGACTGGTTCTATATCTATGTATATGGATTTATGGAATATACAATAAATGAATGAATGAATGAATGTTATAGGAATGCCTACTGCCCTGTTCTGTATTTTTTCTTACAGGAATGAGATCGAGGATACCAGGGTATTTTGTGCCAGGATAGGATTGGGTCTTGAGGTGTACAATGGTGTCATGTGTTAAACGATTATATCAATTCTATTATTAGAATCATTTTATTATAATCTTAGTATATTATTATATCATTATTTTATTTATTACCTTATTATTATTTTTTTATTATTACTGTTATTTATTGTATTGTAAATAATCTGACTTGTCCTATATCATGTACAAGTATAATGATCCATGAATATGAAGTAAATAAATAAATAAAAAGTAAGGATGCAGCCATGATTGTATGTTTCACATGAAACTAAATTATGATCTTTTTTCCCTTTTCCTATCTCAATGCTGAAACCCTTCTTTCTAGCAATACATGTGTGAGTTAGGGAGACCAACTGCACCTCAAGGGTTTAGGAACAGGCAATTATGAATAATTATGCATGACATACACACAAAAATATACATATTGTAACGTGTTTTGGTTACTGAATACGCCGTAGAGATCGTTAATTGGTTTATTGAACAATCTACAAGAACGGCTACAATTACTTATCACATAGTTGCGGGGTTTCACACTTTATAACCCTAATCGCATTAATCTGTTACCACTGTTGAGGGGTTTCACGATTTATAACCCTATGTGCAAATCAGCTCAGTCTGTCTTCAGTAGTCCACACGTTGACAGTAGGGGAGCTAGGTATCGCTGTATCACACACTCCCAATTACACAATTACACACACGTCTGGTTCTTCTTTCCGCGACGGCTGCTATACTCCAACTGTTGTCGGCTGACTGGAGAACTGTTGATAACACACTCGCTCGTAGGCTTGTTCAGAACTATCTTCGGCGATGACCACGTTACAACTCGGCGGCTGTCACAGTACAACTCGTCCGTAGCTGCTATGCAGTTCCCTTATATAGCCGCAGTGGTGCCTGTTGCGTGACACGTCACAGGAGTTTTTGGCTGCTGCCTGGCAACCGCGATATCCCTTGGTGACGTCACCGCTGTTGACTCGTGTTGCATAGTTACCAGGTTGCGGGAGCTCGGCTAACTCCGCCTCCGCTCAGCTCACTTCGGCTCCACTCGTGACGTCACCGTTCGGGGAGAGTGGCGGGGTGATGACTCGCCTATTACGCGAACGCTACGTTACCGCTATGTGCCGCTGGGGAGGTAGGGGTCAACATGTCACAATATATATAAAATAGTGCTTCCTTTTTTTCTAAAAGGAACTCTCATGCTTGGTTTTAGCATCAAGGTTGAAACATACCATGCACTGACAAATGTGTCACTTTTGATAAGTTTGCTGGCACACATAAATTGTCTGTTGATACGTACAGAGTGAAAAAAGCAAACTGTGCATGTACACAAAATACATATTAGACACTTGCCTAGGATATTACGTGGTTAGGGTCTGGAATTTGAATTTAAGTTCAATTACAAAAACTGCAGGTATTTACAGCATCATTCAATTTGAAACCAGTCTCAGGATCACTGTTGGCATGCATTACCCACTACCATAAACATAATTACATAATGAACTACAGAAACATAATCCTCACTTATATATGGATGTCCAGCCACCATCCTCAATATGTGTACTTCCTCTATTGTGGCTTCAAGCATTGTCTTTCCTCCTACTCCAGCGTCATTACTGTCATTACTCAGATCTATAATCTTGGCTGCATACTCGATTCCCGTTTCCTTCTCAATACAGCGCCGTACTGTTGAACTTATCCCCCTAAGACAACATACCATTACATAAAAATTCGTGTTAATTACAACGATGTAATTTTCACGTCACTCAGAAGTTACTTACCTTCCTAGTATTTCCTTTGGTTCATATTTGGCATAAAATCCCTTTGCTGCATCTTTATCAGGCAGAAGGTCGTCCATTTCATCTTTTGCCATCGTTAGACTTAAAAGATTCTAACTGGGAAACCAATTACCATTAAATGTCAGCTGAACTTGAACTAAAAATGGATTGATTAAACAAAGGTTCAAGGATTACTTAAATTATAAACAAAACACAAAAGTGTGACTCACTATAAAGCGCGACTGAGTCACCGTAAATTAAATTTAAATAGGTATACCTAAACACTTATCTCTTTCGCTCCTTACCAAACGTAAATAAACAACCAATATACATAAAAACAAAATACCCATCACAATTCCGCCATTTTTAGAGCCTCCACAGATCATTCTAATTATAATCAGCGATCATCTTAATCATGGATCAACTAAAACATGACCTGCGAGAATAATATAATAAGGGAATGCACACAATGTGCATAGAGTAATTGTTTTTTTTTTATTCGCGACTGTATTCGGTTATTGATGTGGTTAAGTTTTTGCATATGGTAATGTGTTATCTACTGCACTTTTTATCACAGTGTTTACACACACACGCGTCATTTGTTTCATGGAAACGTTCGTTCTTGCATATCTTGTGGTGGAATCCGTGTGTTGCCAACCTAGTAATTGTGTGTCGTAATTTTCTGTTGGGTCCTGTCCAGGTTTTGTCAGTCATTGCACCAGTGCTGTAGAACTCTTCCCACATTTCCTCTCTTTCTTGTTTTCTTTCTTTGATAACTTCCTCTGCGTTTTTTGTGCTTGGCAGTTGAAATCTGAGTTCTTCTAATAGGAAATTTTCCTTGCAGAGTTCCTGTGTTAGTCTGGATTGTGTGTTCTTAGGAAGCCCTAGCGCTAGTTTAACGTATCTTGCCTTCACCTGTTCTATTTTCCGCAGGTTTTGTTTGGATAGTTTTTCCCAGGTTACCTCTATGCCATATAGTAGTATGGGACAAATTTTTGCATGGAATATTTTCATTGCTGTTTCTAGCGATAATAGTTGCAGGTTTCGGATGGTGTATATAGCTTTGATGGCTGCTGTGCATTTTTCTGTTATGTGTGCTGTGAATGTTGTAGATGTAGACTGCAGTGTTAAGCCGAGGTATTTATATTGTTTTACTGATTTTATGTGTTCTCCATTAAATTTTATTTCATCATTTTTTCCTTTTCTTCCTCCTTTTCTGAAAGTCATTAGTTGGGTTTTGTTTTTATTTATTTGAAGTTTGTTTTGTCTTGCCCAGTTCTCCAGTGTAGTGGAGGCTTCCTGTAGCTCCTCAATATTTTTTCCTCCAATTGTCATATCATCGGCGTACATAATTAATTGTACCCCTGTGTGTTTTTCCATTGTTTTGGCCAAGTCTGCTGTTGTAATATTGAATAGCAATGGGCTAGGGGGTCCCCTTGCAGTACGCCATTTGTTTGGGTTATTTCTTCGGATTCTGACACCGTGTCTTTTATTATGATTTTATTGTTTTTGAGGATGTCTCCTATTAGTCTTGTTGTTGTGTTCTCTTCTCCAACTATTTCCCTCAGTTTTGTTGTGATTATACTCCTGTCGAGTAGGTCGAATGCCTTGCTATAATCAATGAAAACTACATGGTATTTTCCTCGTGGGTGTCATAATGCTGCTTCAGTTGCTTCTAGTAGTGCTGTGATGGCTTGTATCGTTGATCTTTGTGGCCGAAACCCAAATTGATTTTCCGGGATAAGTGAGTCTACTGTTGTTGTTAAACGGTCAGTTAGGATTTTGGTCAGTATCTTGAACATTGTGTTTTCTAACGCTACCCCTCGGTAGTTGTTCGGGTCTTCTGGGTCTCCTTTTCCCTTGTACAGTACTTTCATCAGGGATTTTCTCCAAATTTGTGGTATGGATCCAGTTTCGAGGCATCTGTTGTATAGTCCCGTTAGTGGTGTTGATATAATGTCCTTTGCTTCTTTTATATGTTCATAATATATTCCATCTGGTCCTGCGGCTTTCTCGTTTTTTGTTCTTTTTATAGCTTTTAATACTTCTGCATGTGAGATTGGTTGACATGCCCTGACGTCGTCCGTTTGGGGGCCGCTGGTGGATGTATTTTGGCTAAGTATCTTGGTGAAATGCTGTTCCCATATCTTTATATTTACTTCTTGTGGCGTTTGTTTCTTCGTTGTTTTGGTTGCCACGAACGGGTCTTTCTCGGCTTCTTCGGCTATCATTTTCCCTTCATTTTCCATGTGTTCCGTTTTCTTACTTTTTATCAGTGCTTTGTATCTTTTTCTTTTTTCTGCATATTCTTTTAGTTCGTTGCTATTCTGAGTTTGCCTTGCTCTGTGTAGTGCCTTTATTGTTGCTTTTCTCATATTGTAACATTCTGTATCGAACCATATTTTGACCTTACTCTCTTTGGCAGTTGGGGCAGCATTCTGCAGTATTTCAGTCATCTTCCGTGCCGCATCGTCGATTTCGTTTTGTTCTATTATTTGCATGCTGTCCTCTTGCTTTCCCAATATGTATTTTTGGATTCTTCTAGTTTTTTCAGGGTGCTTGTTTCTGTTTTCGTTTGCTGTTCTTTGCCCCCAAATTTGAATCTTGTGCTTATCGGTAGGTGTTTCCTTAGTGGTGAAGTTGATAATGTTTTTATTGTTTGTTGTTCTATTTCTATCTCGTTTCCTTTCTTGAACACGAGGTCAATACAGCTGCATCCATTCGGCGCTATATATGTCATCACATCTGTTCTATTTGCTAGACAGAATCCTTCTTTCTGCAGTAGTTTCGTGACCTCTTGGGTTTTTTGTTGGGTTTATCAATTCTACAGTGTATATCCCCTGCGAGTATGGCTGTTTTTTTGTGGTCTAATCTACTGATTGCACTTGCTATCTTCTCTGTTGCATCTTGTATGTTGGTTTGGGGTGGAATGTATAGACCTATTATTTCTAGGTATGTCGTTGTTATGTGTACCATGTTGTCTTCTTTATACTCCGCTATTTTTTCCCCAATTTTGTTGTTATAAATACATGAGACTCCTCCGCTAGGTCTTCCTTCTTGTTTTTGGACTGCATAACTGTGCGTTGTGTAATATCTTGGTATTGCTGTGTATTCTGTTAGAAAGGTTTCGGTTAATACTATAATGTCATGATTTTGTGTTATTGTATCCGGGGCGTTTTGCATTATTGACTTTAATCCTTCCGCATTCCACAGGAGTAGATCCTGTGTTCTTTTTCTGTTGGTCGTTTCTTGATTATTGCAGTTTTTAAGCGTTGAGGTCGGTGTCTTGGAATGGTCGTGAGCGAAATCGGAAGCATTCGACTCGCACTCCTTTGGGCCAGAATTCTGGCGCTTCTACTTCGGATAGTCGATTGAAGTGGAGCCCCAGTCGGAACGCTTTGCTTCTTCCTCTAGTTTGTATTTCTTCGCATTTGACTCCGTCTGTTATCCCGTTCTTTCTGATATAATTCTTGATTTTGTCTATGTTTGTGTTTTCTCTGAGCCTGCCTACAAAGAGCCAGGCCATTTTTACTGCAGCTTGAAGTTCTTCTTCATCTTCTTTTGTCCCATATAGTGTTGCTTCCCTCCTGTGAGGTGGGGGTGCGTTTCTTTTTCTTCTTGTTTCCATTATGACGCTGTCTCTGTATGATTTTTTTGGTGGGTTTTCATCTTGTGTTTCTTCCCCTTCGTTGCGGTTGTGGTTGCTCTGCGGCTTTGCTGGGTGATTTGTGGCTCCGGTATTTTCGTCCTTGGTTCCGGGTTTTTGAGCTTTTCCAGTTCAGCGGGTAGGGTGTTTACTATCTCTTCTCGGATTTTTTTCTGAAGGTCGTTCTCCATGAAGTTAAGCATTTCTTGTACTTTCTCTGCCAGTTCTTCTTCAGTGTTTTGCTTTCGCGTAATTTGCATTTTGCATTTGCTGGACAGCCATGTTAGCTTGCAGTTTTTTTTCTTTTCACCGTCTCGAATTCGCCTTTGGTTAGTCCACTGCATTCCCAGTGCTGCCATCTGCCACAGCATTCGCACGCTATGGCGTTGTCGTTGTCTTTAACTTCCTTCCGACAGATGTTACATGTTTCTGCTTCTGGATTTTCTGGTGTAGGTATCATTTTGGTGTATAGTGTGCGCCCCCTGTGGTTGATGTTTGTTCTATACGTCACTTCCGTTTTCTCTCAAATCGGCTTTCTTCTACTTAACCACGTGCTGTATCTTTGCTGGCACTTTTTCTGTGATGGCGTCTGACCCACTATTATGAACACTTCCCCGGGGTTTTCTCTCTTCTGATTACGCTGATGCAGCTCTCCTTTTCAATAATTTCCACTTATTTGGCTGTTTTGATAGATAATACGGCTGTCACTACACTACAATCCAACTGCCATACAACCGGATACAGAATCTTATTTCTTGATAAGAAAACACGATACAAGTAACCATTTAAAATACCATCGGAAACCGCTCAGCAGATTCATCTTAACAACACTTGATTGGCTGTTACCTTACAGTTTGGAGTAATATTCTCCCTTCTTTATTTTGTCCCTTATAACAATACCTATTTTTATGCATTTCTCCTTTGGTCATCTCTAAAATTAAAGCAGAGATTTCCGGCTGGTGTAGTGGTCAATAGTTTGGACTAACATTGCCTCATTTCTAAACCCAGTAGCATCACTTAAGTGCTCAGCACTGTTCCCAACGTATAAGAGTTACGTGTCTTTGTAACTCTTTTAATGAACTGCATGTTCTTGATCATCTTATGATTCAGTTACAAAATATAGACACTAGTTTACTGTAATGAAAGTTGGTGTGAACATCGTGTGACGGTGTCTTGTAATGACATTATGGGAACAGTAGTGAATGCAACATTTTGAAATTTTATAGGGCTCTGTGACGCCTCAGGCAGTTAGCTGCAGACTTCTCACCATGGCACCATGGGTTTGATCCCATGTCAGGTCATGTGGGATTTGCAGTGGAGTAACTGACACTGGGATGGGTTTCCCCTGCCAGTGGAAACCAACCAAGAAAATATGGCCAAGTTAGATGCCAGTCATGAAAGGATGACGGCCGGGATGGCTCCTCAGCTAGAGAAAATGGACACTATGGTTTTGGAGGCCAATTGAGAAATGGTGGAGGCTGTAGCAGAGCTGTAGAAGTCCATAAAGAAGGGGTCGCAGTGAAAAGTATTGGAGCACGGGAAAAAACAACACAGCAAACATGCAAAATCCATACAAATATTATGTTTCTCGACATTATCAGTCGTTCTGTTTTTATTTAAAACACCTCATTTCAGGGGGGGGGGGAGCACCCAAAAGTAGGTGATATGTTAGCATGCCATCTTACCATTTGTGCTCTTGGCTCTGGCGGCAATTTTATAGTTAGTGGCGAACGCGCAGAGATGGGAGGAGCATGGTACCATGGTGGTCACATTGCCCACCATTAAGAGAGTTTCACGGGACTGCTACAGATCCTACAGAGCGTAAAGAGATCGTGGGCGGTAATACAGCAAATCAATGATAACAATCAGGAGGAGTGTTCGTAATTGAGGACAATTTGAAATGTAACAAAATGTCCAATTATACGATGGGGTACCCAAAAGAAACAGAACTAATTTTTTTGTGGGCAGAGCTTTTGTAGTACCGCGTTTTGCCGCTATGAGCGCATAGAGCTAACATTCCTGAGTCGATAAGCCGACTACCGTTGCTTCAGAAGGTAAGGACTAGTTTCGGCAGAGTTTATAGTGACAACTGTTTTGTGTGATCGTCGTTTTTGCAATGGCTGATTTTCGTGAACAGCGTGCGGCGGTGAAATTCTGCTTTTTGCTCGGGAAAAGTGGAATAGAAACTCTTGAAATGTTAAAAACGGCGTACAAGGACGATGCTATGGGGAAAACTCACGTGTTTGAGTGGTTTTCCCGCATAAAAAATGGTGAAATGTCAATTTGATGACAAACCTCGTTCTGGTCGTCCTTCCACGGCCCGAACACATGAAAATGTTGAAAAAATTCGTGAAATCATCAAGGAAGATCGACGACGGACCATTGAAGAAATTGTGGAGCTGTCGGGAGTGAGGTATGACCCCTGTTCCACACCCTCCATACTCACCCGACCTTGCCCCGTGCGGCTTCTTTTTTGTTTCCTCGAATGAAAAGAGACATGAAAGGAAAAAATGACGGAGGCGCTGTCAAGCATTTCAAAAGATGAATTTAGACAATGTTTTGAAAAATGGAATAAAAGACTAGACAAGTGGATTAGTGTAAGTGGAGGGTACTTTGAAGGGGACTGAAGGTTTGTGCTTAAAATTTGAATAAATAAGTTAAAAAAAAAATAAGTTCGGTTTCTTTTGGGTACCCCCGCATGTTGTCAAGGACAAGAGTGGCACAAAAAAGTAAATAAAAAGATACCTATACTGTCTCTTATAAATATTGGTGTACAAGTATGTTATACTCCTTAAAATGCGACTCCTGTAGTGATCTTCAATGATCGATGGTTGTTCCTAACCTCAATATTTAATGGAATGTGAGGGTTTTCCTTGTTTGTAAGGGTGTATGGAATGAAGAACATAGATGCATTTAAACTAATAGTCCATGGGAATAAGAATGCATATGTGACAGGTTTGATATCATTCAACTACAAACTTAATTTGCATTACACAAGGCTGTGATAATGATGGAATTTGGTTTTGTAATATTCATAACATGACAGCTAGTGAATAATATTACAAACGAATATTCAGGAATAAATTGTTTTATTGATGAAATAATTTTGTACATGGATCACAGTATAAGTAATATATTCCTTAACATCTTCCAACCCAGGTAGAAATCTGGTTATTACATGCAATTTTTAATTGTTTTGCTCCTGTAATATCACAGTATTCTCTTGATGCTTAATTCAGAACTTCGTTTCCCAGTATTGGGCAGTACATAGTATGGATATCACTAACTGTTTGAAACTGATATATACACAGCTCAGTATGTTCTGAAGAAGTGGTAAAGAATATGTTATACTGACATGGATGAATATATTGGGCAAGTATGTGTCTGTAAACAACCTGCTCAGAATGGATAATTTTCAGTCCAGTGTGATATATAAGTTTACAACACTTCAGTCTTTTTTCACCTTACATGTTTCGATTCAAAAGAATCATCCTCAGAGGCGCACCACTACCATCAGGAAACACTGTCACATAAGATGTTTTAACCATATGTACTTATGCTATGAATAATGCTCACTATATAAATTTTGTTATTTACGCGATTGGTTTTGGTGTGTGTCCCAGGCATTCACGACGGCGCTTCTTGAAGAGTAGACTTGCATATGATGTTTCTTTTAGGCGTAATGCTTGGTATTCTGACTAGGATTTTCCACTGCATGCAATATGATATTCACTTTTCATACATTAGCCTCCCAATGTATTTAAAATTGTATTAAAATGTTCTTTTGCATGTAAAAAATTAGTTACGTTAAAATATCATGAACCGATATTGGGTCATGTTGTTTTCCTCCTGATGATGGGAGATGTCATTTATTTCTCTTGATTTTATGTCCTTATTATTAGACGTGTAGTTTACGTGCATGCTGTGTCATTTGTACTGAAAATTATCCATTCTGTAATTAGTAGTGTGACGGACCAAAATGAGACAAATCAAACCTGCTCAGAATACTTCAATGTTTAATATCACTAAAATGAATAGCCAAATTTTTCTTCCGTAGAAGCAGAATGTGGGCACTACTAAAATGCTGATAGATTTACAGATTTATTCATGTATGTCTGCATTGCTTGAGATAGTTTCCTTGTATCTTCTTAGTCTGAGCTAACATTACTACATGAATCTGTCAGCACAGATGACTGTAGTTATATAAGCCATAAATACTCATACATAAATATGTGCAGTAAATATATTTATGTATTTTTAAATTTGTTTAGCTCGTAAGGATGGATTTATAAAAAAACATTAGATACTTAATAAAAGGAATGCAAATTTATACCCACTCCCCCTCTTTTAATTGTTTCTTGCATCCTGTTGTGTATTTAATCAATATTAGAGTTAATTTTACCGTCTACACAACACGTTTTTATTATTATTATCACACTACATGTTTCGACCTCAAGAGGTCATCCTCAGGTGTACGAACACAGTTTTACAATCACACGCAATCACATTCGTTTTTTTCCACTCATTCGACACTGTATCCTATCCAGGTCCACGCTCAATAATATATTAGGTTCCGCCTACTAAAATACAAGTTAAAATACCATTACAAATGTTAAAAGTTAAGATTTAAAACTTAAAATTTCGTGAATTGAAGTTTCATTCAGGTCATTGGTATACTTTCACTTTCACTCGCTTTTCAGTCTCTTCCTACTTACACTCATCACTGTGTACAGTTCACTTTAACTAGTTTTTCTATTATCACTGGTTAAAAGTTCATGCATTAAAGTTCAACTTTATTATATTGGTGCAATTTCACTTTTTGGAGGTCTCGCTGTTCTTCTGTGTCCTCTAATGCTGCTGGATCTGTTTACAATCCTTGTCGTTATCGGTCGTGATGGGGGAGTAGCCATCACGACTGATAACGACAAGGATTGTAAACAGATCCAGCAGCATTAGAGGACACAGAAGAACAGCGAGACCTCCAACTGTGTTCGTACACCTGAGGATGACCTCTTGAGGTCAAAACATGTAGTGTGATAATAATAATAAAAACGTGTTGTGTAGACGGTAAAATTAACTCTAATATTGATCTAAAGAGAATTCTAGGAATATACTGGTATGATATTTAAGTCACCACATGATAGTCTTCTGGCATGTTATTAAAAGAGGACCCTTTCACAGGCAGGCTATAAAATGAATCAGGTGACTACATTTATGTGGATTACTTTTATGATACACAAATTAATATAGAAATGTTCTGGGATTTTATTTCCTGACACACTATAACCTCCATGAGTTATACACATAGAGGTAAAGTTGTCCCTGAGCTTAACTAAGCACTATGCCATGAAGGTGTATGGGGGAGTGGATGTATATATCCACACTGAGTTATACAGAACTAAATGAGATTTAACAGGGTC
This sequence comes from Cryptotermes secundus, assembly GCF_002891405.2. Lineage (NCBI taxonomy): Eukaryota > Metazoa > Arthropoda > Insecta > Blattodea > Kalotermitidae > Cryptotermes > Cryptotermes secundus. The sequence goes on along the minus strand of NW_019731299.1, from coordinate 14,969 downwards.
ATTGTAATAAATAATGATGTTAAGAGAAAGGAACCACAGCCTACTTAAGGCACTATTTTCCTGGAAGAGATTATGAGAACCTTTAAACCCTAAGTCAGGATAGCTAGTCCATGTCAGGGAATCAACTTGGGTGCTGTAATTCCAGACTGTGAGAGAGAGTGCAATCAAACTGATCAGAGAGAGAAAAAAAATGTCTTGCCACATTATGAGGATCTGAAAATAGCTGAACTTATACTGCTTTCAAACAAAACAAAGCCTTATAATACAACTTTTATTATGTAAAAATAGAAAGTTGTTCACCTACGTTCATATGCTCATGGTCTTCAGCTGTCCTGACAAATTGCAGCCATGAAATTATCCTCTAGGGGGAAAAAGCATAAAAACCAAAACAGAATGCATAATATTATAAACATATGATTCACAGTTTAAAACAATTTATTTTCCATGGCACAAGTGTTTTCACTCAAGCTCAACAAACAGCTTAACAGAAACCAATCGCAATGTTCATGTGAGTAAAGAATTATAATGTGGCATGATGTCTACTGTCATCTGCTCAATCACAGTCTCTTTAACAGACAGTACTGCAATTCACAGTTAAACTTTCAGATGGTAATTTTGAATGCTCCACACAATTTACCACACAAACGTCCTTTCAAGCATCCAATGGTACCTGTAACAGAGAAATAAACTTTGCATGAATTACTATACAGTGTTATTATAAAGTATGAAAAGAGTAAAGTGTTACCTGAACATACCTTAATGAACATTCATTTTAATCTATTTCCATTGCTACTATTTTCACATTACAGTAACAATTCTTGCACCATTTTCCAGAATATATTGAAAACCATTTTGTCACAGAATGATAGCAGAAACTGTATAGAGAACTGTCATACATATTCATATAGTGTCTGACAAACAACCAGACTGTTTTTATGTACCAAATGGCAACACTGGAAAATTCTCAAGTGTTAGATCATGTGATTGAGCAGCTTCATATCAAACAGTTACTGAGAATAAAATTTATAAAACTTTTACAGTAGATAAATGCACTAAAATCTTCGTGGGGCATAGGGCACATCACGGTTGAGCTAAGAACTAACATCTTTGAGGCTCACTGTCTCCATCATCAAGGTCAATGTGGGAATTGACCACACATCTTTGATATACTTGAAGTATATATCAGTCATTGTGTTGTCTCTTCCTTATTGGTGCACTGGGCAAAAACTGAGTCAGGTCAGACTAGTCTTCACTCTCACCATAGACCTGCTTTGGTGCTGCTAAACTGGAGTTATCCTCCATCTGCCAACTAGCTCCATTTGTTGTTGCTTAACCTTATTATATTGGGGAATAGCTGGGCAGGTTTTATGTTTAATCCTGACGGCTTTAGATTTACTTTCTTTTTGGTTGCAGTGTCTTACTAATGCAAGGTTCTCTCTACTATGTAGGATGACTGAACTGTTAGAAAAGAGAAACAAAATTACATCTTTAATAATACTGGTGAAAATTTCCACTGATATCTGCAGTATGTTAAAATAAACTTATGGAGATGTAACAAAGCACAGAACACAAGTTACTTAATTTCAGTAAGGAAGGAAAGCTGTTATAAATGATTAAACTTCAAACTCTGATCCATATATGGAAAAATCTGACTGAAATGGTGGAAAATGATTGTTCCTTAATTGTTCAGAAGATAGCAGAGGAATTCTGTACTGCAAATAAGTGCTTCACTAAAGCAGTAAATTTAAATGGCTGTTTTATGCCTACCTCATATAATTTGTGTGTAGCACACATAACCAAGGCTCATGTGCACAATAATTTTTTTCAGAAGACTGGAGTGACAGGCACATCACTCAACAGCTTCAGTGCATACTGAAAACACAGTGGAAAGGTTAAAACTGTCCATTTATCTACTTATTTCATTACCCAAATTTAACCCTGATTTGAACTTGTACCAATGTAATACTTACTTTACATGCAAGACAGATTAAACTTTATTGCATTTCTCAGAAATGCCCCCTTATACCAAAAGAAAAAGTACGTAACATAAAATATTCAATATAGTGAACATTTTACAAAAGAGGTAAATCCCTATATAGTGTTAATAGTTCAGTAATAGTATTAACATTAAAGTTCTGGTGCCCATGATAAATGAACATCATGGCCAATGAGGTTTGCAAGCTACAAATAATGCTTTCACAGTGTCTGTGTATATTCAAACAGAGTATACATTTCCAATGGTGGTGTTGCTTATGTTCGTGTAAAAGAAAAGGTAAAGCTATCCCTGTAAGAGGCTGTGGAGACTCATAGGGTTGTAAGACATCGAGGCTCCCACATTTTCCAGAGAGTTGGCTCACAGATGGCAGTGAGGTCTTATGCGCCGGCCACCCTTTACCCCCATGAAGATTCCTGGTACTCATTTATGTTAGAAGCTGAGTCAACCCCAGGGTCACTGAGCAGCTGGATTAGGTCAATTTAAAAATGTAATGACCTCATCAGGATTTGTAAGATATAACATAACTGTTCAATCTGAAATAATTCCTCTTGTCTGAGCATTGCATGTGCCTGAAATTTGCCCAACAGTAGTACTGGAGAACTATACCTTATCTACAAGAATGGCTTTCTGCTTTGGTTTTCCTTTAAGGAGCGCATAGCAAACCAGTGTCACGGCCATCACAAACAGGAAGTAGCTGGTGTGCATAAGATGCAGGTTGATGAGGGAACGCTCACTCTGAAAGCCATATTACAAACAATATATCAGGGCTGACTCAATAACATTCTAATTTTCAACATAAACAAGAGTAAACCTTTCTAAGCCATAAACATAAGACATGAGTTAGAAATTTATTCCAGAAGCATGGACTACAGTAAGTACAATCAGAGTACAGTGAAATACAAACAGAACAAACATTCATACTGTCATTTTTGCAGCGTATTTTTCACCCCCTTCCTAATTCCTTAAATAAATCTCTGGTAATTCTTTTCAGTGTTAGAGAATTCAGTGCACTGCGGTATGATTCAAGCAGTGGGATGTCTATTAGTCACACAGCATCCATCCATTGTTCTTGCACATGTAATAATGGTGCTCTAAATCAAATTATTTTAATGTTATTGTATGGGGAACTTATTGCAGTTTACTGGTATTTCCAATTTTGGATGAAGCACCTGCTGATCTGACTTCATATAATATGATATGATGATGATTATTTGGAAGCATGTGGATGGAAACAGTTGTGATGTGATAAGAATATCTACTGATTAATGCAATTCTATACTGGGGAGGAAGGGAAAGAGGCAGACAAAGGATGGACAAAAGAGAAGGAAAAGAAGGGGACTATAATGAAATGAAACAGAATGCAATGAAGCATCAAGTTGCCCAAAGAACCAGAACTTACCCCAGTCAGCAGAACTGTCAGCTGAGAACTGGAACGATATGCAATCCTCATAACAGTGCCACCTTTGCACCAGTCATCATCATCATCTCTCTCACCCAGCACCTCTGCATCCCTACTTCTCCCTACGATCCTCCCTGGGAATCCCTGCTGAGGTGTCGGTAATGGTGTACAAGTAGGTGGGGTGGAAACCATGGGCAGGAGTGATCGAGGGCCAACAAAAGTGACACACACATCAACTTTGGATAGGTTTTGTGGCAGTGTCAGGCTCACGTTGAGTGTAGCCCCTTCTGCTACTAGCGGCTCTGTTTTGCACATAGGGCTCCATGCTGAAACATGAAAAATTCTGCCTTCTTATCTCAGCAACAGCTTCAGATACTAGACCAACACACTACTACAGCTGAGAGTACTAAACTCACATAGCAATTACTTCATCAGGAATGGCATCCTTGTAGTTGTCTAGGCTGTTACAGGTATTACAGGTATTCCTTTGAGTTAATATTTTTAAATTTTACAGATTTTTTAAGAAATCTTCCCTACTGTAAGTTCTTTGGACATCTATAGCAGTGAAATTTGTTTTCTGTTGCTGGTGGAGTCTTCAATTTTTTCATTATTACTTCATTTTCATAGCCAAAAAGTGTGTGTTTTATGAAATATACAGTGTTTAAAAAACTGTTACAGGCTTCAAGGGTGTAATAGTGCTCACTTAAATAAGCAAAAAAACTCTCTCAATGCATGTCCAGAAATCGACGACTCCTAAGATATAGGCTAGTCAATGTCTCGTGGACATCTTCAGTGATCAACTCCTAAGACCAGTTATCTTACCTAAGAGACTAACAGGTGTAGTGTACTCGTGGAACATGTGCCTCTTCATCAATGACAACACACGTGGTTCATGCATGATGGGGTACAAACTCAGTTTCCACACATTGCCAGGCAGCACCTGAACCAGACTTTTGGTGAACAGTGGATAAGACGTGGAGGCCCTGTCAATTGGCCTGCACGATCCCCTGATCTCAATCCTCTAGAATTTTTACCATGTGGACATCTAAACACTTTGGTGTATTCAGCTCTGATCAATGACTTAGAGGTATTACAGCAATGAGTAGAGAATGCCTATCAGCGATATTTGAGTGAAACCATGAATTTCTGATAAAGTGTACACCTCTGTGTGATGAAGAACTCAAAGTTGTGTTAAAATGCATGGGAACCACACAGAGCATCTGATACAGAGATCACACGAACATCACGAACCTCTCAGTAGGTACTGGTTTCTGGGCGTATGTTGACTGAAACATTTTTGCTCATTTAAGTCAGTACCATATCCCCTTAAAGCTTGTAACTCTCTTTTTTAACAGACTATATATATCAGTTGATATATGAGGGGCACTCAGAAAGTTCCCAGAATGGTGGTATAGCACTCTAATGGTAGGACATATTGCAACACTTACCTAATCACATTCAAAGTAGGACCCTTCCGCGTGCACACTTGCTCCATCGATCCTGCAGTGACGATCTTTTTGAGAAATGAAGGGTCCTGCATACTTTTGTCAAACAGATCACCAGCGAACATCATGCGACATTCCATCTGATCCATGGTCAGCTGCCTCGGAACAAACTTTGCACTGATGCGTCTCATCTTCAAATCATCGGACAAAATGGCATGAATGGATCCGTGAGAGATACAAACTTCTTGCTCCAACTCTGTGATGGTCACTCTTCGATCACATCGAATCAGTTGTTGCATTTTCCAATCATTTCTTCAGTTCTGTATGTCGAAGGTCTCCCGCTGCGTTGGTCATCCCCTAACATCTCCTGCCCATTATTAAACCGGTAAAACCAATCGTAAACTGCAGATTTCTTTAGTGCAATATCAGCGTAAACTTGCTGCAGGGCCGATTGCATCTCTGAAGCAGATTTTCCTAATTTGCACATGAACTTGATGTTCGCATGCTTTTTGAACTGCGACATTGCGCTGAATGACCAACACTCACATCTAATTCAAACGGAACAGTAACGACACTGCACACTGAAACCTATCCAGACCTGTTGTGCCTGCGAGCAGACATGCTGAGCTCCCCACCACAACAGTGTGTGCGCTATCTTATCGCTCGTTCTCCATCTGCAGGGGAATTCCGAGAACTTTTTGACTGCCCTACGTATAATACAATGGGGGTAGTGAAAGAAGGGAACAAATGGGCCAAATGGGAAAAATAAAAGTGACTAGCTCTATACATGTTTACCATAAAATCTAAGTGAATGGGCAATAATTAAACACTAATCCATGTAATGGGTAGGACAAGAACAGGAACTGGAATAACAGGCGTCAGATCACTAACCAAACTGAACATCTAAATGTGTAAAGCCAAAACAAAAAAAGAACTGTAGTAAACAACGCAGCAAAAAAGTCTCCTATTCAGACTGACTGATTAACTAACTACCTGGTATGGAGAATTCTTTAAGAAGTTAACAATAAAAAATGACAAACTTTCTTTTATGGACACCAGAGGTTCCTCACTGTGAAAAAAAAAGCTCATGATTGTGATCTACCCTGACTTAGTTCAACCCAGTTTAATCTTCACATTTATTTCTACAAGACCTAATTTAATATTATCCCATCAGCAAAGCTTAGATATCAAACTGATTTTCAGAAGAGAATGAAATTATAACGTCTTGTTCATTACATGATGCTAAGCTTATTTCTGATTTAATACAAAGAGTATTTGTATCCCACTATAATTAGAAATATATGAGTCAATCACACAACAGAAAATTCTTTTCTGGGGTTGTGTTTTGTTGAAATAACTGCATTAGTCTTCTATAAATTCATTCTACCAGAAAAGTGTCAACACATTTATAATCTGTTGTTTTGAAATGTTTTAAACACTTCATATACAAATTAAGGTTATGAATTATGAAAGATAATAAAATATGTCATAAAAGTTTTGTTTGAAATATATTTCTCTGTATTTATAAATATGGGTAGAATACCTGTGGTTATGTTTGCAAACATTCAGGTCCTATAAATCTACACTTCAGAGAGACAGAGAAGTTAGATACTTTTTACATTATATCTTTTATATTCAAAGAGGAAAGCAGAAATAACATTCTCATACTTCTTATTTTTCAATTTCAGTGTCAATCTGAGACCATATTTTGGCTATGCATACTGCCCACAGTGATTGCCTTACTATATCCAATACTTATTCTTTGTATGATATGTTACATGTTTATCATCTATATTTATAGCAACCAAGAAGAACTGCCGGGGAGCACATGGCAGCGTAGTTGGTTGAGGTACTACGCTACAAGCTGGAAGGTTGCGGGTTCAATTCCCATTGAGGTCACTGGATTTTCAATTGACCTAAGCCTTCCAGCCACACTATGGCCCTGGGGTTGACTCAGCCTCTAACAGAAATGAGTACCAGGAATCTTCCTAGGGGTAGGAGGCGGCGGGTGCATAATGCTGACAACCTTACCGCCATCTGTGAGCCGATTGTCTAGAAAATGTGGGAGCCTCGACGGCCAGTTACTGGGTCAGCTTTATCTTTTTTCTTTTTAAGAAGAACTGCTCATTGTGGAACTATACTTTGTTTCAAAAATGAAAATTTCCATCTTTTGGGATATAGTGCCATGTAATCGGTATATGAACTGACATTCCTTTGAAATGTCGGTTCATATACATGGCGCTATATCCCAGAAGATGGCAATTTTCATTTTCATAACTACCACTGTGAGAACCTCAAAACCTATATACTTTGTTTCCTTTTCCTCTCTGTAAGTAGCTGCAATACACAAGAGAAATGACATGCAATCAGTTTCCATGGTGATAGACACCAGTTGTTTGTTGGATTATGACACTGAAAGGGTTATATCGCATGTTTAAACAATTGTACAAGTATGCTATGCTGGGAAAACAACCAGTTGTGAAACTGGAATATAAATTCGTCCTCTCAAGATCAGAAAAATAAAAGAATTATCATCATTGTTGGCAGAGGAATTACATAATACTGTATTCTGCACTATGTGAGAAGTACTTGAAATGAAACTTATACCTCCAAGTGGCAGAAATCCTGTTACTGTAGTTATGTTGTGTGGCTGAGAACTGAGTTGTTGCACCAAACTCAGTGAAGCTGTCACAGAAATGGAAACATTGCCAAAACTGTCACTCTGCTCCTCATCTACTGATCGGCTGCTGTTGCTAGCTGTCTCTGGCAGAACACATAAGTCGAAAGTGTTCAGGTGTTTCAGGAATCTGTTCCAATCCTGAAAAACATCAGAACACTGAGCTGTAGTTTTCCACAAAAGGTACTGTACCCTTACAGGTATACATTGCTTTTCTTATATTTTGTAAATATAATACACATTGTAAAACGTTATAGATCTTTAGCAGATCTATATTTTGTGTTACGAACTCATTAGTCATATAACTTATACGCAGGAAGTGCTATATGTTCAATTTCATATCCATGTATAGCAGAAGAAATAATTCAGACTGAAGTAGAATTTGCCTTGCAACTTCAATTAAGAGTAGCCATGCTACTACAAAATTTCATGGATATCAAGAATTATTCTCACTTTTATGCAAAGCCTAGCTATCAGAATATTACATAATTCTATAAGCTAAAGTGCTGATTACTCATTAGATATACTAATGACTAGTGGCATGAACAGGTTGATATCCAGCGAAATCACCTGTATAATCTATAATTAGTATCTATACATTAACTTAAGAGTAGTTCACTTGGCCACAGTTTTTTGAGTCTTTTGTTGCTTACTGGTTCCAGGAGTTGTTCCATGAGCTGATTGGGGTGGTTTTCTATGGAATTATGATGTGTGGTGGCTTTCTTGTGTATCGCTTCCTGTACGGTTGGTACCTGAAGATCTGTATGTAGTGTATGATTTGTTACGTACCAGGGAGCATAAACAATTTGACGGAGTATCTTGGATTGGGATCTTTGTATGATTGCAACATTTGATTTAGTTGAGCAGCCCCATAATTCTAGTCCATATGTCCAGATTGGTTCGATAATTGTTTTATATATTAGAAGTTCGTTGTCTGCAGATAGTCGTGAATTTCTTCCCAGTAACCACTGTTAACTCCAATGTCTTGATGTTTATTTGTTTTTTCTTTTTTGCGAGATGTTGTTTCCATGTCAGTTTAGCATCCAAGTGTAGGCCTAGATATTTTACTGTTTGCTTTTGTGGTATCTGTATGTTGTTTATTGTGACTGCTGGGCATATTTCTTTTCGGAGGGTAAATGATATATGTGCAGATTTATTCTCGTTCAATTTCACTTTCCATTTTGTTAATCACTGTTGGAGAGTATTTAAGTAGTTTTGTGTAGTAGTTGAGGCTACTTGAGGATCTGCGCGGCTAGTAAGAATGGCCGTATCGTCTGGGAATGTCCCTATTAGGACATTTTGTGCCGTCGGTAGATCTGACGTGTACAGGACATACAGCAGTGGTCCAAGGACGCTGCCTTGTGGTACTCCTGCACCAATAGGAAAGTAGTCAGATTTCTCTTCATTTACTTTGGTTTGAAAGGTTCTCTTACTCAAGTATGATTTTAGAAGATTGAAGTAAGCCGGTGGAAATACATGTTTGATTTTGTAGATAAGTCCAGGGTGCCAGACCTTGTCGAAAGCCTGACTGATGTCGAGGAATACTCCACTGCAGTATTGCTTGTGTTCAAACGTTTTGTTTATGGCTTGTATAATTCTGTGAACTTGTTGCACGGTGGAGGGTTTCTGGCGAAACCCAAACTGGTGGTCGGGTATCCAGTTTTTTGGAGGCAAATCTGCGTTTATTCTGCGAAGTAACAGTCTTTCAAGTAGTTTTGACGTTACTGGCAGTAAACTGATGGGTCTGTACGAGGAGACATCACTCGGGTCTTTTCCAGGTTTACCGATCATGATGATTTGTGCCTTTTTGAGACATTTTGGCCAGTATCCTAGTCGTAGAATAGCGTTGTATATGTAGGTTAGCATCACTGTCCCTTTTCTAGGCAATTCTTTCATCATTTTGGCCGTTACCAGATCAAATCCAGGCGACTTTTTTGGATTTAGGAGCTTAATTTCATCAGCTATTTCTTTTTGTGTGAATGCTATGATGGTTGTATGTGTTATAGGTGGGTTTAATAGACTTTTTTTCTATTTCTTGGTCGATTACTGTATCTGTTGGTTGGAATACGGAAGCCAAGTGTTCTGCAAAAAGTTTAGCTTTCTCAGCGTCACTTTTTGCCCGTGGGTCATTGGTATTTTTTCTTATTGGTGGCGTTGGAGTTTTAGGTTTTTTTGAGTTCTTGATTGGTTTCCATATCGAACTGTCTGTTCTACTTAGTTTCGTTATGTATTGCTCAAATTCTTCGCTCCTGACATTTGCTGAAATAAACACAGTCCTTCACCAAAGTAACAACAATAACATCATTCTCATTTACATTTTACAGTGCACATACCACATGAACATCTGTGTTTGGAATTCTTTCCGAATGTCTGATGAAGAAAGCAAAAGACAGAGTAGTCAGTGCAAACGCTGTAAGGCAAAGTGTGAAGACCACCAACGGTGGGCGGCTAGTGGCGAACCCCTTCAAGTTTCCAAGCGGCGATAGGAACCCCATTGCGAATATATGCGCGTCTCAGTTTTCCTGGAATGTTGGAAAACACTATGAGCTTGGGCGGGGGGGGGGGGCATAACCGGAAAGCTTTAACATCAAAATAAAACACAATCAATATTACAACGATTTTTGGATGCAACGTTTACTTACGAGTTTAGAACAGCGCATAATGCAACAACCCAGCACACCAAAGTAAAAAAAAAAATCCTATTTCACTTACACATTACCTATATACACCACCACACAAACTGTAACCAATTGTATTGAAGCTCAAACGTTTTTCGAGAGATCGGAGAAATAGACCCTATATTGAACGATAGATCGAAGTTGGTAGTAAGTCACAGAGCATAAATCAGACTGTGATCGTATCAATTGGTTTCCAATTTCGTAGTCTTGAGTCGTCTGAGTAGCTGGCGGAATGTACGTAGCGGTACGTAGAGTGACGAATGTCGAGCGATGTATAGGAAAAACGTCTCCATTTTCAGAGTTGAATAATGTCAAGCCAGAATCCAAAATGAAGCATGAGCAAGGTTTGCTGCGCGCTTAATGCTGGTTTCTTGTTTGGCTTATTCTTCTACCGTAACAAGCAATGTTCCTCCGAAACGTCGGTTGACGTTCTGTCCAGGAAAGACAGCGTAAAGTTAATGCTATTTTTCTTCACCGTATCCGATCAATGACTGACGACTCAATCAGCCGCGGTCATGTGTGGTCATGGGGGTCATGTGTGTATGTATTATGGCGGTGGCGGGACTTGAAAGAAAAAGAATAAGCATTAGGCCATGAAGACAAATGGGGAACGAAGGAATCGGAAGCGATCGGAAGGTATAGTCCCACAACTCTTGACGCTCTTGACCTCGGCACTAGATCGAGATGGGTAGTCCGCTTTACCTCGCCGGAAGGATCCTTGGTACTCATTGATAAGAAGCTGGGTGGTCTCTGGAGCCGGTCTGGATCGTCTGGATGGTCTGAATCGGTCTGAATGCTGTAGAGAAGAGAAAAATCTTACACCTGCCGGGAATCGGACCACGGCCGTCCAGCCCGTAACCCGTCGGTATACCTGCTGAGCTATCTCGGCTCCCCTGGTGAGGTAGTACATTTTCAAATAAAATTAAAATATGTGTGTGTGTCGACGGGTGCCGGTAGGAGGGTGCAAGCGTGGCATCAGTTTTCCTCAGCGCTTTTGAAGAAGTCAGAATTGGAAAAAAAGAAAGATATACAAGAAATTATGATTATTTTGTCTTTATTATATATTTTTCTGCAATGAATGCTCTAGGGGGACAAGTACAAATATGGTTAAACCTTTTAAGCGTAGGTTTGCAAGCAAATTCTCTAGCCTGCATTTCTAGCTTTAGAGCTGTCTTGCATGGAGACAAACGTTCTGATAGGACAGGGCCTAAGAGCCATTCTATATGGACAGCAACAAAACCTAGCCCCAACAAACACATTAAAATAGCATTAGAATGCTGCTTATTTTATGTAATGTATATTCTGTATTAGGAGCTGGGATGGTGTAGTCGGTATTGCAACTGGCTATGGGCTGGACGTCCAAGAGGTCAGAATTTGAGTCCTGGTGGGGGCAAGATTTTTCTCCTCTCCACACTCTTTATATAGGTTCTGGAGCCCACCCAGCCTCCTGTCCAATGGATACAGGGGGCTCTTTCCCGAGGGGTTAAGTGGCCGGAAAGTGAAGCTAACCATTCATATGCAACCAGTGCTGAGGTCAAGAATACATTTATCTATACATCTTCATGGCATAGTGCTTAATTAGTTAAGTGCAGAAACAACTTTAATGTTGCCATATATTGAAAAGTTTGTGTTTTATGGAGCTCTATAATTTTTGTTCAAGCCATTTTTCTCTCGGCTAAATACTCCTCTAGACACAGTATAATATGTGTTCAGGTTCTTAAGCATGTGGGCCTTAACACAAACTGAAGAGAATTAAACTCAAGATTGCAATGCATGTATAATGTGTCAGCTTTCATCAAAATCTGCCAAAGGATTTAAAAACATATGTAACATCGTTAACACTTAAATATTAATTTATTCTCCATAGTAGTATGCTCCATAAAATGAAAATGTCTTGGTAAGATTTAATATTGGTGTATGGTAATGAATTTATTAAGTTCAGTCAAATTTTCCTGGTGCTGATACTTGGGAATGGAGCATTATGGCCCTGAGATTGACTCAGCCTGTAACAGAAATGAGTACTAGGAATCTTCCTGGAGGTAAATAGCAGCCGACGCATAAGGCTGACAACCTCATTGCCATCTGAGTGCTGATTGTCTAGAAAATGTGGGAGCCTTGATGTCTCACAACCGTATGGGCCTCCATGGCCTGTTACAGGATAGCTTTACCTTTTTACATGATGAAAGTAATGAGCGGTTTTGAAATGCTCCGCACAAAGGGCATGGACCAGGTTTGATGTTAATAACGCTGTTTTATGTCTGTAATTAGTGTTAATTATTTATTTTCATCAACATATGGAAAGGAAATTTTGACACAAGTGCCAAAAATAAGTGCTGAAACAAAGTATATTGTGATATACTAATTGCAGTGTAATCTTGTTCATTATTTAAGTCATGTTTATGGGCTAATTTGCAGGGCACGCAGTAGTGTATTTGGTTGAGGCATTAATGCTACAAACCGGAAGGTAATGGGTTCAAGTCCCAATGAGGTGGATTTTCTTCAGTTACCCTAATCCTTCCAGCCACATTATGGCCCTCGGTTTGACCCAGCCTCTAACAGAAATGAGTACCAGGAATCATCCTGGAGGGTAAAGGGCGGCTGGCATGTAAGGCTGACAACCTTGCAGCCATCTGTGAGCTGACTGTCTAGATAATGTGGGACCCTCAATGCCTCACAACCCTATGGACCTCCATGGCCTGTTACAGGGATAGCTTTACCTTATGATCTAATTTGGAGCACAGACTATGTAATGTAAATCACTTTTGCCTGGCCAAATATTTATGGCGAACAGTATGTCAGTTTGAAACGAACAGTTACAGTAATTCACCATTCTTTGGCCAAACACGATAAACTTAATGAAGTGATAATTTGAAATAAATCTATGGTAATAAAATCCCCCATCTGTCGCATTCTCAGAGCGTTTTGTGTTCAACTGTTTAAGAAGTTCCCAGTTACAGGACCCAATGGCTTGTCATCATGACATTCACAAACACAGTGTGAGACATAAATTTAGCAACCTTAAATTAGCATTTGTCTAGGAAATGTCACGTGTCAGTGTTTTCAACTTACTGATCTCCCAATTTACCCCATAAGTTCACTCCTTTAATATTTTGTGTAATCTTTTGGAAAACATATAATTTGATCCCAGTTTCACATTATAATTCTAATGTCATCTAGATCTGTGTTTTGACAACATCTTTCTCTTTGAAATCCTCTTGACCTTAAAACTACACTTCTGTCTGAAATCCTCTTGACCTTAAAACTACACACATACCCCGAGAACAAAAGCCAAACTTGTAAAATTACACAGAATTCAGTTGGCACTGGGCACTGTATGAAGGGGAATGGCGAACATTACAAGATGTACTGATCTGATGTCATGGGTACAGCAGGAACTGTCATGCTTTTAACCATATGTACTACGTGATTGAATGCTTAGGTGATAGTATATATGCCACAAAGTGTCCTTGTCATTCAGTAGTGCACCAATCCATCTATTTTCTTTTGTTTGTGTGTTTGTGTGTGTGTGTGTGTGTGTGTGTGGACAGCTGGATACCTATATTTGTATTATTACTTGTTTTTCTACCCAAATATCAAATATGATTACTCACTCAAAAATATAGACACACATATCTGTATGTGTGTGTGTGTGTGTATATTGCAGGTTGCTCAGTCAATATAGGTACTCTGTTAAAGTAATGCCATAGCTGATGCAGTTAATTGCCGTCTTTCTACTGTGACAGCCTGGTTCAATCCCAGGTCAGGTCGTGTGAGGTTTGTGGTGGACAAAGTGTCTTTGGGGCAGGTTTTCTCTGAGTTTTTCAAGAGCTTTACTGCTGTGAGGGACCAAGAAAAGCTTCAAAAATACTCAGACTGGCTGGCACCACTGATATTTATATATCTTTGTAGAAGTGAGTAGAAAATTTTGTTCCAAAAACCTGAACTACCTGGAAGACAAGTGCATAGGTATGAGAATAATATTAAAATAGATTTTAAAGAAATAAAGGGGTGTGGATATATGGGTTGGATGTATGTTATAGGCTCTTGTGAACATTATAATGAACGTTCATATTCCATAAAAGGTGGTGAGTTTCTTGAGCAGCTGAGAGGCTGTTAGCTTCTAAAGGAGGACTCAGCTTTATGTAGTGCTTCCATAGTGGACACTACTGCATGCTATTTGAAATTATCTTTTAATTCTTACGTGTATTAACTTAGATGCATTAATTCTGTATTTCAGCATCCCGTTGCAATTGTTCAAATTAGCATCCATTGTTTATCTTCCAACAAAATTGTGACACTTTTACATTCTACGTTTCAGCACTACATGTTTCGACCTCAAACATAAAAACACCTTAAGATGGCCGTTTGAGGCCAAAACATGTAGGGTTGAAGAGTAGAATGTAAAAGTGTTGCAATTTTGACGGAAGATAAAGAATGGACGCTAATTAGATGCGTTAACCTCTAGCAACTTTTTACAAGAGAGTTTTAACAGGTTACAGTGAAGCAAAAACAACAATAAATTAGCAATTGAGCACGAATAATGAAAATGCTCAGTCATATCCAGGGCCCGGATTTTGATGACCTGAAAATATTTAAAAAATTACCGAAAAAATCCAGAAAAATGACCTAAGGGAGAAAAGTAAGAACACTTCACTTCACTGTTATTCACATTTCAGAAAACATATGAAGAAAAATTCCCTAAAATGGCGAAAAATGATAAGAAATAACCTTAAGGAAGAAGAATCTTGGGAATCCAGAAATATAAGAGTTTGTT
>NW_019731298.1:469060-471669 GCF_002891405.2 Cryptotermes secundus | reverse complement strand
TGTTATGTAAACTGTCACTTCATGTGTATCATTTTCAGACTTCTGAGTAAGGCCACTCGCCTTTCTATGACTCGAAATGCTGTATGGGCTTTGTCGAATCTGTGTCGTGGGAAGAATCCACCACCCGAGTTTCCAAAAGTATGTCCATGCTTGCCTGTTCTCTCTCGCCTGCTGTTCCATGCAGATGCTGATGTCTTGGCTGATGCATGCTGGGCACTTTCATACCTGTCTGATGGACCAAACGATAAGATTCAAGCTGTCATTGATGCAGGGGTTTGTAGGCGATTGGTTGAACTTCTCATGTAAGTACTTTTATTAACTTTAATGATTTAAGCAATTTTTTTCATTAGGAGGGGAAGAAAAACTGTAGGGACCATGCTTCTGTAATTTGAAAGCATGAGATAGTCCATTTATATATCTTGCATTGTTATTAATTCAGATTCTTTATTTAATTTTATATACATTTAGTCAGCTAATTTTCCATTGTCTTCTGTTGTCCTTGAAATCCAATTGAACTCCATAGACTGACTGCCTTTCTGTCTGTGTTCAAACCTGTTTTCAGTCCATACTGTTGTAGCCCTGTTTGCAGCATTATAAAACTTGTTAGATTCCCAGATATGTATAGTGTGTCATATTTGTTACTACATTTTGCCCCAAATATTATAGATTCTTGTATCCTTTGTTTATATGATATTGCAATATACATTTTTCTGTTTTTAATTTCAGCATGTCTTGTATATAATTCTTATAACATTTATATCTGTTAGGTATTAATTTTCTTCCCAGAACTCTTGTTTTCTCTAACTGTGTTTTCTTTATTGATGTTTCCAGTAAAGAATAATAGTAATTACCAGTTTAGAATGGGTGCACACACTAACATAGTTGGTTGATGCTCTATGTTACAAGCCATGAGATTGCAGGTTTGATTCCTGATTAGGTCACTGGATTATTCAATTGACTAATCCTTCCAGCTGCACTATGGGCCTGGGGTTGAATGAGCCTCTAACAGAAATAAGTACCAGGAATCTTCCTGGGAGTAAAGAACGGCCGGCTGGAGCGTAAGGCTGACAACCCCGTGGTCATCTGTGAGCCTCTTGTCTAAAAAATGCAGGAGTCTCGATGTCTCACAACCCTATGGACCTCCATGGCCTGTGACAGGGATAGTTTACCTTTACCAGTTCCAGTGACTACTGAAGATTCTTTTGACATAGGTGAACTGGCTGTAGTTTGAAAAATGTATGAAGCTTTTATTTGTGCTCCCCTCTATATCTTCATGGACTTGGTGCTTCAGCACAGGAACAGCTTTATCTGTACCTAGAATATGCAGCACTGTAATCCACTTGGAAGGAGGAAGTATTACATATTTTATTTTAACCAGAAATCCAAATGTTGTTTTACAGGCACAACCAACCAAATGTTGTATCAGCAGCTCTGAGGGCTGTGGGCAACATAGTAACTGGAGATGATGTGCAGACTCAGGTTATTCTCAATTGTTCAGCACTGCCTTGTCTGCTGCATCTCTTAGCTTCACCCAAGGAATCTATTAGAAAAGAAGCTTGCTGGACAATATCTAATATTACAGCCGGAAACAGACAGCAGATTCAGGTTAGCATCATAATTTATAATTTTATTATGATGTATGAGGAGCATTCCATTTATAATGCCTTCTATTTTTTAATGAAAACTACGACAGATATATAAAGCATAATAACGCAGATAAATAGAGCAAGATTTCAGCTACTCACAGTTATTTTTCCATGTAATCACCACCATTCGTTATGCACTTTTGCCAGTGATGAACAAGAGCCTCTATGCCATGCCCATAAAAGTCTGCGCCAGCAGAGGCTAGCCACTTTCTTACAGCTGCAATGACAGCATCATTGTCTGGAAAGTGTTGCCCACACAGTCCATCTTTCATAGGCTCAAAGAGATGGAAGTCTGAAGGCGCTAATTCAGGGCTATAAGGTGGATGTGGTAGGACCGTCCAGCCAGACTTTACAATGTGTGCAGTGGTTGCCAAAGTGGTATGGGGTCTAGTGTTATCGTGTTGCAAGCAAAAGGTTGTCAGCTTCTCTGGCCTGGCTCGGTGAATGCAGGCTTTCAGCTTAGTTAGCGTTGTCTTGTAGTGTTCAGAATTGACAGTCCCACCAGGCTCCAGGAAATCCAACAAAATCACACCCCGCCTATCCCAAATGACTGTGCACATCATTTTCCCTGCTGATGGCTGTGTCTTGAACTTCTTTTTTCTTGGGGAATCTGGATGTCGCCACTCCATGGATTGTCTTTTGGATTCCGGCTCGTAGTGGTGACACCACATCTCATCTCCGTTGATGATGCTGTCCAGAAACTTGTCACCTTCAGCCTCAAACTGGTGCAACAGGTCCTAACAGACTTCCATTCGATGAGTTTTGTGGTCCTGTGTAAGCATCCTTGGGACCCACCTGGAACAAACTTTGCGATAATCCAGCTTCCCCAACATCGTTTCCAATGCATTACAGCCGATATTAAGACATGCACACAGTTCCCTGGTCGTTATCTGCCGATCTGTACAGTTGAGCTGATCGAGGCAATGTTTGTGAGGAGTGGCAGCTGAGCAGGGATGCCCAGGG
>NW_019731298.1:441491-466518 GCF_002891405.2 Cryptotermes secundus | reverse complement strand
TTTTTTGGGAGACAAAGAGTCCATGTTCCAGAATCAGAAATATTTGAATGGAGAATTTACATGAACCTGAGGCAGAAATACTTAATGCACATAAGCAGGACCATTCTAATGCACTATCAAAAAACATCTACTGAGGTTGCAAGTATTAGAAGCTATATAAAATGTAAAATGGTAAAGTTGTCCCTGTGCTTACCTAATTAAGCACTTCACCATGAAGGCATATGGGGGAATGGATATATAGATCCATATTTTCTTGACTTCAGCACTAGTTGGAGGTGAGTGATCAGCTTCATGCCCCGGTTGCTTTACCCTTGGGGAAAGAGGTCCCAGTACCCATTGGATAGGAGGCTGGCTGGGCCCCAGAGCCAGTCTGGACAATGTGGAGGAAGTGAAAATTCTTGACTCTACCAGGGCTCGAACTCCAACCCCTCGGTTATCCAGTTCATAGTCAATCACTGTGCTACACTGGCTCCTCTTGAGAAGTTATATATGCGTAATAAAATCTGTAACTTCTCAGTTCAGATAATACTAAAGACATTGAGAATGTTGAATTACCCATTACTTTCATGTCTTGTGGACTGACCCAAGTACACAAATAAGGGCTTATATCATATGTAATGGCATTTCACAAATGAGAATCGACTGTGCTGTATATAGGTCACACTCCTATTTTTGAACTTAATAAAAAGGACAACTTTTACATGCATAAATATGGTGTCCTATAGTGGGTATGAACAACTAACTCCATGGAGCAGAATTCTTGAGAAGTTAACAGTCACTCAGTTTGTCAAGAAATTCGTGCCATAGCTCAAGCGGTTAGTCGCTGGTTTCCCACCGCAGCAGCCTGGGTTCGATCCCGGGTCTGGTCAAGTGGGATTCGTGGTTGACAAAGTGGCGCTGGAGCAGGTTTTCTCCAAGTACTTCAGTTTCCCCTGCCAATCTTCATTCCACCAATTGCTCCACAATCACCCTCACCTATCATCTGGGGCTGGTACAATAGGCCAGAAGTGGCTGCAGTACAAGGGACTTAGTCCCACCCCACTAGCGATAAAAAAAATAGTCAAGAAATTCCACTCTTGTTATGGAATCCAGAAGTTCATTTCTATGTTCACAACAGCTCAGTGCTAGGCCCTCATGAGTCAGATGAATTCAGTCCTCACCTTCCTGCCCAGTTTCTTTAAAATCCATTTTAATGGTATTCTCTCATCTGTACGTAGGTCTTTCAAGTGAGTTCTTCCCTTCTGGTTTTTCCATCCAAAATTATGTAAGCATATCTGACATCTCCTATGCATGCTATGTACTTCACTTATCCTCAGTTTGATCATCCTAATAGTACACACTAAAGAGTACAAAGTGTGAAATTTCCTGTGACACCTGTTTTCTTCTTCCTGTACTTTGTCTCTGTTATGTCCAAATATTCTCAGCACCCACCCTCTAACTGTGCTCTTGCTTTAATGTGAAAGACCAACTTTCGCACTCAGACAAAACTACAGGTAAAACTCTAGTTTTATCTGTTTTAATCTTTTTGTTTCTAGATGATAGCAAGTGGGGAGACTCATAATGGAATGATAGCAGCCATTCTCTGAATTTAATCTGCTTTTATTTTTCACGAATGCGGTTTTGATGTGTTAGCAATCATTCAGTTGACAGCACTTTCAAAGGATTTGTTAGCTGTCACTCTGTTATGATTTAGTCCTGAATTCTGGTGATAAGATCTGAACATGTACTTTGTTTTCTTTATTTTTGCTGCAAGCTCAGCATCCTTACTAGCATTTAATAAAGCTTCTGTGTTTTTCTTTGTGGTGGTGTAAACCCCTACACTTGGTTATGTTCCTTTGAGCTCATGCAAGTATGGAATTTTAGATGTTGAGATTATAATTCAGTGGAAAATAATGGGTTTAGGTTAATGGCATGACAAAACATGGTGAGTGTAGAAGTAAAATATACAAGAACAAGGACAGTATTCTGTAAATTATAATTTCAAGGTGTGGGTGGGATGTAGCCTCAATCTGTCTTTTACATACCAGGGTCCTCTCCATTACAGAACTGCATTCCACCATTCTGTCTGTCAGTGTCTGCTGCAGTTTCGTTATTTCAGCCAGAGCTTTGAGGTTTTCAGTCCACAGATTAAGTATTTTTTCCAGTCTGTTGATTTATCTCACCAACACCACCAGTTCAGCACTTCTTGGAGTCCTTCCTGCAACACTGTTCCTAATTTCCTTTTTCATTTTTCTATATTGACCCTACAGTAGTTTTGTTTTTTTTCAGAATATTGGCCAACTGCAGATGCATGCTCAACTGTAGTCAGTTTGTATAACACTTTCAGTTTCTCACCTGAATGAATAAATTTTTTCACGTTTTTTGGAGTAAGAGCATTTGCAGCAATTTCCTGTAGCGTGGGCATGAATAAGGGCAGATAAAGACAAATGAACCAAATATATAAATAGAAAACTGAGAAGCATTTTGCTGTGATGTCTTTATACTGCATGGATATTGGAGCATTAAGTTTCTGAGACTGAAGTAGGGGGACATCACATGCCTGCGTGGCTGTGAACCAAGTTACCATATTGTGGCAGCGGACTGACATATTTCTTAGGCCATGGGTTACAGATGTATAGTAGGTACACAAAAAATATACTGTGAACATGGAGAAACTGTTAGTTCCCTTTAAATATGAGTCCCTCCAGATTTTCTTGGGCCTTCCAAACAGGATATTCTGAAGCTAAGATGAAAATCAGTGGCAATACAGCAGCTTATTTCAGGACATTCTGGATTGGGAAATGCATCAGACAGGGGTTTACCTACATGGACTTCACAATGGCTTTTGTTTAAAAATATTACAGTTGCACTAAAAAGTTTCATGGGTATACTGAATTCAGTGAGAATGTTTTACAATACTGCTGTAATAAAGGAATCACAGATTTTCTTGAAGTCTGTAAACATGTACTCCCATTTTCTTCTGCACTATCACACAAACACTGATTATCAGAATCGTAATGGATCTAATGTGTCAAAATTCACATTGATGATCCCCAATAACTTCTTTTACATATGGAATTAATCTTGAGAGAAAAGTGTTGGATGAAATTTTATGTGTAGTTGGTGTATGGTGATTATGATCACACAAAGTCAGAAATGGCAATTGTATATTGTGTTTTAAACAAATTTGCTTTGGAAGATTTAGTGTGAACATTGCTTTTTACATTTCACAGCCTCTGCATTTGACTTCAGAAGTATGTTTCCCTTTTTCTTCTTTTAAGGAAACTCATTTGACATATAGAGGGTGTGACTGAAAGGTACAAACTTTAGGCATGAGTTCCACATATCAAAACAATAAAAAATGTCCATATTTTCATGATTTTAGAATGATTATAGACAGGTTTTTGATTTGTAATTGGATTTGTTGAATGCTGACATCGGAACTACAAGTAAGTATAGCACTGTCACTAATTCACACACTCAGCAGTTCACTACAGCATATACTAAGTCTTCTCAATCTGCTGTCTCTTCACCGGTCATTGCCTGGTGATGGATTGTCATCTGTTTCTGCACTCATGTTCTTACTGGCTGGTGACCATCTCACAACTAACTCATTGCTCCAGCTGTCCTGCTTATAACATCTTAGTGCAGATCACACAGAAAACACCATTCCTCTATTGCTGTTTCCAGTTGTTGCCATGCAAACATGCTTCTGTTGTACAGCTGTTTCTTTTGCAGTCACTGTTGCCTGGCAACGGTTCTGCATGCCACAATATCAACATGTGTCCAGAAATACCCAATTTGTGAGTTATAGCTGAAAGAGTACATTATAATAAGTGCTCAAAATGCCTTCCATGGGGTTCAATACACACCTCAGCACATTTCCTCATGGACTGCTGCATCCATTTAAAAATGCTGGGGTAGTTGGTGGAGTGCATCTTCATTGTCAACAGGAGCTGCATACATAAGGGATTTTAGGTGCCCCCATTTGTAAAAATTTGGAGGATTCAGATGTGGTGAGCTTGGAGGCCATGCAGTGAGTCCTCTTGTACCTGTCCATTAGTCATAATAGGTGTTGTTGAGAGCATCTCGCACATCATGGCAAAAATGTGCCTGAGCATGTACCATATTTGTAATTGTAATTTATTTCGAGTTCCAGATGATCCAATAAAACTGGTTACAAACCATAGGATATAGAACATGTCAAATATTAATTAAAATATGTCAAGATAAGCAGAAGAACATAAAAGTACAATACAGTCATAAGTACAGTTCAGGTATAAGTTGAGCTCAAGTAAATAGAACATGTCAAAATTATAAAGCAATAAAATAAATGATATAAAAGACAATAAGTATTATCGTAAATACAATAAAACTATTATACAAACAGACTCATATAATTCAATATAGAGTAACTAACATACTATTCATATAAAACAATTAGTTTACAACATCATTCATTAACACTATAATACTCCTCCAAGTCATAAAAACAATGGGTAATCAAGTATCTTCTTAAAGAAATCTTAAATTGCTTGTGTATCCCAACAGTCCCTGTTATTTCAAGAGGCAGATTATTAAATAACTTTATACCTGTAAAGTAAACACCTTTTTGGTACAGTGTTAAGGTGGAAGTTGGGAGATATAAGTTACTACTCTGCCTTGTCTGGAGATTATGTGCATCATGATTAGTAGTGAAAAGTTTTCTATTCTATGATACAAAGAGCAAAACTGAATAAATATATTGTGACTTCAACGGTAAAATTCCAAGCTGCCTGAAAAGATTTCTACATGAATGCCTATTACAATATCCTGTCATTAAACGAACTGCTTTTTTTTGTGCTCTGACTACCAGTGGTACATCTTCCAGCAGCTTTGACAAATCATGTAAGAGGAAATCTTGGCAGTGGTTGCATGTAAGCAGATGTTGCAAAACATGCGGGCCCACCAAACAAATCACCAACAGTCTCTTCCCATACATTAATGCTGAACTGCTGCTGGTAACAGCTGTAACCCACAAATTGTTTCCAGACACATGTTGATATGGACATATCTTCTTGTTTAGGTATGTGGAACTCGTGCCAAAAGTTTGTCCCCATCTTTCAATTACATCCTATATAAAGTAACCCTAACAGTAGTATAAGCATAAGACTGGTTACTTAAATCTTGCTTGTTGTTGGAATTTGGCAAAAAGATACATTTTCTATTTTGTCAGTGCTAACAACGACTGTAGCTTGAATTTATTTGATAATATTCAGTTGTCTGAATGCATTTAAATGTGAGATACTTCCTGTCAGCAGAGTCCTTGTGTGATTTAAATGCTGTATGAACAAAGGTTAAAGAAATTTGAATTGTAAGATGAATGTTCAAGAGATACTGGAACAGTAGTTTTATCCTCTTTTGAAACTCTCAGTATGGCATATGATGTAACTACAGTAATAATATTTCAGGTCTGGACAAGATAGAATTCCTGCAGTCACATGAGAATATGGAAATATACCAGAAAGCATTTGACATCATTGAGCATTATTTTGGAAGCGAGGAGGAAGATTCTCATGTGGCTCCATCAGTAGATCAGGATGCACAGCAATACCAGTTCAATGCAGACCAGAGTGTTCCTATGGGAGGATTCCAGTTCTGAATAGGCTGCCCAGCGTCTGGCCGCTTTATGCCTATGGGCTAGTCGCTGCTTACGTAGGAGATCAATTTGTCTGAGAAAAGACAAAAAGTACCCCTCAAGAAGAGGAAGTATAAAGAAATATATATTATCAGTAATAAGAGAAAACTAAAAAATGTTTGTATATAGAATGGTCAAGAGGTTATGAAATGGTTACAGATGTGCTTTTGTTTAAAGGTGACAACGTGAGTGCCGAAGATAAAAACACATAGGATTCAATAAATTTGTCATGCATAAAAACACCAAAATAAGTAAGATGTGCTTGAAATGAAATTAAAATTGTTCTTTCAGGTTTGTGAACTTATAAACCATATCAAGAACTACAGTAATGAAGCTTTCTGAAAATACTAATGCAGATACACAAGATAGGTAGATATACAGTCTCCTGTAAAATATATGATGGTGTTTAGTTTTCTCTTATTTACAAACAGAACCTTGATTAGGAAAAGTTTGCCTATGCGGTTCAGTGTTTTATGCAGTGTGAATAATTGTGATCTTGCTTTAAGCAGGTTAAAGAAATGTTCACTGATTGTAATTAGAAAACCAAGCAGACCTGTGAATAATTTCATGATGATTTGGTTTGTTATCAGTTTCCCTCCTCCTGTGTTTAATCTGAGATCTTGGAAGTGCTTGATAACTTGCATAAGAAGAAAGTTATAACATAGGTCATCGGTTTAGAAACAAACAGTAACCAAACATTTTAAGTTAAAATCAGGTTTGAATTCCTGTTTTCCACTCTTGATAGAGTGGCTGTGATTAGTGCTGTGTCTTGTCATTGTACATGAGAACTTTAGAATGATTATCGATACAGGGAGATACCAAGGCAATGACTTATACTCTTGATGTAGAAAAAAATTCATTTCTTTATGAAGCCCTGCTAAGAAAGAAGACAGTAGGGTTATTGGTGTGAACCTGTCCAGTTTAAACACTCTGGAATGTTTAGATTGTTTCCAAATAAGATCTGATAGAATTTATAGAATTTGATAAATGTGATTTTCCTTTGATTTGCCCAAAATCATATCATGTTATGATAACATTTCTTTAAAGAAAATCAAGAGTTGAATCAAATTATTCTTCTATCTATACTGACTAGTGCAGGATTCATAGTGTTCCTTTGTTAAATATATTTTTATTCTTCTTGCTAGCTTCAGTCCCTTAAAAATCGAGCACACTATTGGTATCATGTCTTTTCCATGAAATAGTTTACATTATTTTTTTTTAACTACAATACCCTGCTTAATAGTTTACCACTGTGGATCTTAATCCTCATCTCCCACTCAGAGGCCTGTGTTAGATTGTAATTTAATTTTGACATGGGTAACAAAACTTGATATTCTTGACTTCCATTTCTGTTATGTTATTCAAATGATTTGTAATACAGTTCATTTATGCAATATAATAGACAAATACAGTTTTTCTTACTACAACTTTCAGGTTAAGCATATGCAGGCATATGCTTCCAGATGCTTTTTATACACAGATCTGCCACAGGCCTCTCCCTTTCCCTTGTACCTTAAACTCTATGACAAAAAGAAAAGTGTAGGACTTTCTTGTGTGACCAAGACCTTGACTGTGCTGGAGCACATACCAAATTGAAGGCATGTGGCAAAGCAATGTCTCATGCAACTTACTTGCAGGGGATTTTGACGTGTTTGCTGCAGTTTAAGAGAAGGTAGCCAGATATTTACTAGTAAGGAGGTACTCATAGGTGAGTACAGTAATGATTCATTACAGTAATTCA
This sequence comes from Cryptotermes secundus, assembly GCF_002891405.2. Taxonomy (NCBI): domain Eukaryota; kingdom Metazoa; phylum Arthropoda; class Insecta; order Blattodea; family Kalotermitidae; genus Cryptotermes; species Cryptotermes secundus. Next base: position 459,121 of record NW_019731298.1, on the reverse strand, counting down.
CTGAATGAAGATTGAGTGAATATGCAAAAGCAATATGAAACCAAAACAATTCTCCATTTAACATCTAGAGATTTTTTATTTGTACATTATTTTGATACCACTTGGTGCTCTTAAGACTTCTTCTCTTTGTATATAGGATACTTTGAAATATGAGAAGTTAATCCATCTTGTAAAGGTAATTAGTGCAGAAGAAACATTATATTTATTACATGGATTTGACTGATTTGAGGCTCATTATGTTTTGGATTTTTAGTTCCCAACTTATTAATGGACCTCTCAGATCCAGCGCTGAAGGATCTTGAAGCTGTTGTGAAAAGGTATTTTGCTAATCTCAACTCTGACACAACAATCAGACTAGAATAATCTGAATCAAGACTGTTTCTCCTCTTACTTCTGTGACTGAAGACAAAGTGAATATACGGTATTACTTAATTACATATTGTATGCAGTATGTTTAAAAGTGGTACATTATCAAGAAGTTATTGTGAAACTGGTTTTTTGTAACTTTTAATAAATTAATCTGTGATATGTCTTAATGTTTGGAAGTTTTCATCATCCCAAGATGAAAACAGTGGAATATTCTTTGCCTCAAACATACTGTCTACAAATGGCCAGAAATTGAAGGTAATGTTAATGAAAATTTCAATCCTAATTTTTTGTAGTGAAGAAACAAAATAGTGTTGTTTCTGAAATTACACTCTTGTGGGAGTGTAAATTACTGAATTCAGTAATTGCCTTTGAAAACAAAACTAGTCAAGTCATCACCTCATTATATAAAAGGAATAAGAATTTTAATAATAATATTTCTTGAGATGTTGCTAGTGGTTTGTACTCCCATAAAATCTTCATTAAAATTAAAATGATAAGAAGAAAATGGTAAATCAAGAGAGCAAATGTGTACACAGACAGTAAATATATTGCTTCAAATAAAGTGAAAATGAAGTTCATGTGTTCTATAATGGCTTATTGCTATGGTTAAATGGGGCACCCATCTGTAGCTATAAGCATGTGTTCCTGTTTGTCAGATTATAGTATTATATTTTCTGCTCTGCTCAGCAATACAAAAGCAGTGGTGGACCATGATAATGTTCATTCCCCAGTTCAGATCAGAAACACAAAATGTAGGATTTGGGGTTCTCACAGTGATGGTTATGAGGAGTCCTGTCTTCTGGGGTACAGCACTGTGTAGTTTGTTGAAAGTCAACCAACAATTTGGAGGAATATGTCGCCTCCATCTTGAGGGTCAAAAATAGCAAGCTGCTACTTCACGCTGGTTTTTGGTTGACATATTCTTCAACCTTGAAGATGGGGGCAACATATCCCTCCAGAATGTTGGTTGTCTTTAAACAGACTACATGGTGTTATATCCCAGAATGTAGGACTCTTCAGAAGCACAGAAAATTATTAATCTTCGTTTGTCATGTCTATTTGACACTGGTCGCATGAAACTTTTTTTTTTCAACTCCAGGGTATGCTTAATCTCAGAAAATGCCTCCATGAGTGCAGTGCTTCTTTGCCATTGCTATTCGAGAGATGGCTTTCCTGTTACATGGACTTACAGTGATGTGTGATTTTATGTAATACTGGAAACCACAAGTGGGATCTGAATCCATGCCAGGGCAACCATAAGACTGAAAGTATATATTACATAACACAGCTGTGCCCATTATGTTTGAGTAAGAACATACATTCTTTCTATATATGTGATTCTTACTGGACTATCATGTTTGCACTTGACTTTCTGAACTTTCTTAAAATGTTGTGTAATCTTAAGTTCTCTGACCTAACACTGGATACTCGCTATTACATATTGATATAAGTACTCAGATTCATACTCTTTATTTTATAAAATTATGTAGCTGTTATGTTTGCCTCTCACTCTAATATTTAGGCTGTTATTGCCATAATAATCAGATGTGAGCAGACAGCTGGAAATTTCAGAATAAATTCCATATAAACAATGTATTAGTCATGCAGATTATCATGGATGAACATAGAGAAACCATAAGATTATACTATGGCCTGAGTGCACAAGGGGGTTGACACGTGCTGTCTTGCATGTGCCTCTTGTTTACAGTAGATTCCAGACCTTCCCTTCCTCAACTTTTCAGGGAACACCATCAAGTCTACTTACAAAGGTGCATACTATACTAGAATGTGTGTGGGCATAAAATTATGGTTGGAAGGCAAGGACAAGTCAGTTGAGTCTCATTATGAGCCTGAAGCAGATGTGCGCAGTAGTGCAAGAGAAACAGACATGCCGTGAAATGCAAGTAGTTGGAGATAAGAGAAACTGATGACAGATTGTAAGTTGCTGCTAGCAGTTAGATAGTAATCATTCCTAACTTAAGTGTTAAACTGGTGTCAGAAGTGGAATTCAAGATCAGTTCAATATTACAGGTGGTTTTGGAGCACTTGATAGAACTCAAAAAGGTCATAAATGCCAGCCAAGAAGAACTTAAAAAGGAACTGAGCACTAGCCAAGATAAATTGGTGGCCTGTCAAGAACATAAAAAGGACATATGCACTGGCCAGGAAGAACTAGAAAGTGAAATATGTGACATAAAGGCTGCCCAAAGTGAATTTGAGAAAACAATAAGACGTGCCAGACAGACAGTTAAATGATGTTTTGGCAGTGGTTAAACAGCAGCCTCAAGATCCTCACAAGAAGTTTGGTAGTGAGCTGTTGGTGACATAACTCAATGCAGAAGTGACTCAACACAACTTGGAAGCCACACATCAGGTGTCTGAGACACAGTTGGCATTGGTGGAAGCCCATACAAGATGTGGAGGCAGCGGAACGCAAGGACCAGCACCATCATGCTGAAGCCACCAAAGCTTGACTGTTCCACATCTTGGACAGCCATGCTTAACTTGCCATTCTGCAGCATCCCAGCTGAAGTGACATACAGGGATAGCATTAGGGCACTGAAGAGCCACTGTGGAGACCACAAGCTGGTGGTGGCCTGCTGGTTTCAACTTAAAACTAGTTGAGTGAAGTTTCTACAAGAATTTGTAGCAGCTGTTGAGCAGTTAGTCTGCTGGGCTCTTGTTAACACTTTGTGGACCGGCGATTTAAACATTTAAATCACCCTGGGGACTGGCATTTTTAAACCTACTACCCTAACTTGTGCACTGTTCACTTTAAAAATTAATATAAAATCTCCTAATTAATTTTATGAACTAAAATTTTTGGAACACACTTACCAATGCTCCTAGAAGTGCTTGAGAGTGTGATATTTCTGGAAACATTCCCCTTTGTGAAGTGGCATTACACAGAACTTACACATGTAGACAGTCATACTCCTTTTGTTGTGTACTGTGCAAACATGGCATCGCCTAGAAGGCCGCTTCACCTTGGCATGTTAACTCTTCACAGTTTTCACGAGGGTATGTTTTCGCATATCACCTGAGAGTTGCGCAGGGGGCTCCACATGAGGCCTGCGTGGGGTGGCAGTTGATGGACCTGGTCGCACTAAGTTTGTGTCTGCCGCCACCGTCTGGTCTGTAGCCCAGGCTTTTGCCACATTCAGCAGAAATGCCTTGTATTTCATTTTTGAATGATTTTTGAAAACCAAAAATAAATTGAAAATGGCACAATTTATAAGCCACAAGGCAACTTTCTTTGTCCACTTTACTGTTTTCCGAGGAAGAGAATAATAGGCCAAGTACTGATCGGCTCTATCAACTCCCTTCATGAACATATTATACTCAGAAATACAAACAGGCTTCTTTACCTGTCCATGTCTCCTTTGAACATCAACTATGCTCAAATTGTGAATTGTGGAAATCATATTCACAACATGAGTATCACTCGAGGACTGAAGAAGAATATCCCCCTTCCTCCTGAATGTGGTTTCACGGATTTACATTCCTCTTTCAGATGTGGAGGAAGGCCTCTGTTCACCCTAATTGTTCCACAGACAAGTACTTTTCTCGAAAGTAGGTGTTCTGCAGTTGCCACACTGTTATAATATTTGTCTTGATAGACATGGTAATTTTGATCAAGATAGGGTTCCAAAACAGCAAGAATAGTTTCTTGTAATTTCTTTCTTTACCAGAATAAATTTTTAAATTTCCAATATAGCCTGAAGTGTTTTTAGTAACTACATGAACAAGTAGGCCATACTTTGTATGTTTCCCAGGATTATATGTTCGCATGCGAAGCCTTCCCCTCCAAGGAATCACAGATTCGTCCAAAGACAGTTGTTGGTTTGGCATATAAACTGTCTGAAATTTCTGAACGAAAAAGTTCAATAAGGGTTGAATTTTGAAAAGCCTGCTTGTTGATTGTGGTTGCAGTTCATTATCATTGAAATGCAAACACCACCAAATTTGCTCAAATCTCTTACGGCTCATTAGTTTGCCGAAAATTGGAATTTCTAAAAATGGATCTGTTGACCAGTACTCTATCAGATTATCCCTCCTTGTATGGCCCATTAGAAAGATTATTGCAAAAAATTTTCTCATTTCTGCTGAAGTGACATCCACCCACTTCAATGCCTTATAACTTCTGTCATAATGTTCACGGTGTTGGAGATAGTATCGGTTAGTTTCCTGACATAGCATGTCAAAGAAACTATCTCCAAAAAACAGTTCTGCTACTTCAGACACTTGTGTTGGGGCCGATGGAATTTGCTTCACCCCTGGATTTCCAGTAAACTGTCCCAAAGCAGGCGTTTTGTCTACTTTTCCCCATGTGGCTGTCCCCACAATGTTGCTACCCGCACTTTCGTTGGAGCTACTTTCACTTTCACTTTCACTGTCTGTGGCCACAATTTTTTGTTCGCCCCTACCACACTCACTATCAGATTGTGAGTCGCTGTCACTAGCAGACTCACAAGGGATGTCAGATAGCTCATCGGAGAACAAGTCAGATATTTCTTGTTCTCCGAGAAAACACTTGGACCTCAACCTCTTCCGACCTTGATCCATTCTGCACTAGTAGCTTCCTGCCTGGTGCGTGCAGCTGGAAGATGAACAAAGACATTTTCTTTTGGAGTGGGAAAGGAAAACAGTTGGGTCATGTTACTGACTACGAAGCAAACATTCAAATGGTCTCTCACGCACCAGTCATGCGTCTGCCTGGCGCCAGTGCAAGGTATAATGTGTTTCAACATAACATGTCCTAAAATCAAAATAATATGCCACCGGTCCACCACGTTTAAAAGCACTGGGCATAAAAATATGTCACCGGTCCGCAAAGTGTTAAGTTACCCAAGGACTCCATCCAGAGGGAGGCAGCCTTTGCATTCTTCAGTGGAGTGAAGAACTAGGAAGTGAAATAGCACCTTGTGTGCAATGAGAGGTCACCAATCACCTAGCTCCTCAGGACTGGACAACCTATATGCTGGCAGTATGGTGACATAATATTTGAGAAGAGGCTGGAGTATGACCACAGTCATTTCCCCATTTGATGGTCAGCAACAAGCTGATACCTGCTCGTTGTGGGAGAGTTGTGATTATGAGAATAGAGGTCCTCGTGAAGATGGCAAAAATCCTAGCGGGACCAAGTTTGAATGCTGCTAGGATAGCTAAACATCGCGAGGGGCAGGACCATACCAGCAGAGCTGCACTCTCTGGAAGACCCTACACTGGCCTGTGTAGTAATCTCCACATCTATACAAGGTAAGTACTCCCCAAGTATTATTTTCATCAGTACATTATTGTGTGATTTGTATTTATTAATTCAAGGCCTTCTCTGAATGACGTGCCCAGTATTTCTGGCTGTAAACTGATTTAGAGAGGAGAATATTTGGACCGAAGAGGGATGAAGTGACAGGATGTGGGAGAAAACTGCATAATGAGGAGCTTCATAACTTGTACTATTCTCCAAGTATAATAGAATGATCAAGTCAAGGAGGATGAGGTGGGTAGGGCATGTAGCACAAATGGGGGAGATGAGGAATGCATATAGGATATTGGTGGGAAAGCCATAAGGAGAGAGACCACTGGGAAGACCAAGGCATAGGTGGGTGGGCAATATTAAAATGGATCTTAGAGAGCTAGAATGGGATGGTATGGACTGGATTTATCTCGCTCAGAATATGGACCAGTGGAGGGCTCTTGTGAACATGGTAATGAACCTTCAGGTTCCATGCTGGTAAATTCATGAGTAGCTGCAGATTTGACTTCTCCTCATGAAGGGCTCAGTTCCATAAGTAAGTAAGTAAACTGTTTTAGAAATTGGCCAATGTGTAATTCTGTTCCCTTGACAGAAAAAAAAGACTTTTCACTGATTGGGAAAGTCTTATTTGAGCCCTTAGTTACTTTTTCAATTTTTATTTTGTCTGGAAATATCCATACAATTTGGCCTTTGCATTTTCCCTGCATCATAATTATGACAGTATTCTCAAAGACCTTAAACTTTAAACTGACCGTAACTGCACAACCCCTTCCAACTTTTCATAATTGCATGAGTAAAGGGAAGTGCTACACATATGATCAGACAGCAGCTTTTTCACACTCTGGCTAAATACATCCTAAAGGAAAATAATTCATGGTGTCTTACAGAGAAAAATGGATTGGAGTCAAGATCAATCTGGTCATGGAAATGATAACTGCAACACCCTTTACAATTACTGTATTCCAGATAGCTGCTTTAATCCAACTTAGAACCATGAACCTGTATTTGATGGAAAAATTTCCATACTGTCCACACTAGTTCTGAGGCCCACCCAGCAGGCATCGGGAGCTCCTTCCCTGGATGTAATGCAGCTGCGGCATAAAACTGACCAGACATCTCTCTCTAGTAAAGACATTAAAAATGAGTGGCGAAATACCTCCACTCCCCCATATGTCTTCTTGGCGTGGCACTTCAGCATAGGCACCAGTACCTTCTGTCTTACTGTAACAGAATTCCATACCATATTCAATTTCTAACATCTCATAACCAAACTGCTATCCCAGAAACACAATTTTTGATGGGAAAATTTGTGATGTTTTTGTATTACAGCAAATGCTGGCAGCATACTGTGTAGAGAGATGCAATTCAGCAAGTGAAAATGTGAGAATATATGGTCAAGTTCACCACCAACATCTACATTTCAGTCTCAAGTTCAGTCATAAATGGAAGGGCCCCTGCAATACAGTTGGTAAGATTTACTTATTTTGTATTATGTCTAACATTCTCCAGACATCCAAAGTAATTGCATTTCATATTAAGATCATAGAAAACTGTTAGCCTTCCACATTTTGGCTTACTTTAAAAATGACAATGATTATTATTTAGGAAAGCAACAAATATTTTCAATTAAATAGTTGCTTTGCTGTTTATTTTTGTCGACATGGCAACATATTCATCAGCACTGTGTGGTATGAAGCATAAGCATGTTCCTGTGATGAAAATGGAAATTAACCAAAAGCTGGAATTCTGAGTAATTATATAAAAGTTGTATTTTTGCAATTATTAAGAACCGTTTTTAACTCTTCTCCACATACACACACCCACACGCAATAAAATTGAAAACTTTCTCTACTTTTGCATACCAGACTAACTAGTTTGTACCAAAAAGGAGATTGACAGGATAGGGGAAAATACACTAGGAGTGTTTAGCTTCTGAAATGTGGTTATGAATATGAAATATTTGTAGGCTGTCAGCTGAACTTTCAAGTTCTAAAACTGTAGATTTCTTGAATGGTTACCAACTTCCTAGCAAAACCATATACCAGGGAACAAGTGAATAATCAGGGATAAGCTGCTAGGTAATAAACTGTGATTTTACTAGAAAAATTAACCATATACATTTCAATGGACAGATTAGTCAGCCATGTTTCTACTGTTAGGGAGCTATATGGTTCATAATATAAACAATGACAACAAATTTAAGTTTTCATATTTCTCATAGTACCATCAAGCACATGCCATAATCACTTCTGCCCACATCCACTTCATTTCACTGTACATTATTAATCATCTTTTTGGATCATTGTTACATAACCTCTACAGTTCTCAGATTATGATACAATTTAGTCTTATTAATGGATAACCAACATTTTAGAGGAATATACTGCCTCCATTTTCAGTGTTGAATCCTAAAGATGGAGGAACCACCTTCCTCTGAAATGTTGGTACCCACTGATAAGACTACACTGTATCAAACCCAGAAGGCCATAATCTGAAAACATGCCACCGAGAAAACCTAAAATGTTAACCTCTGTTGTTGAGGCAGCAACTTAAAAATAATTTGGTCAGCATTTATATCAGTGGGTTTTTATTACCTGTTTTAAAAGAAAGGGATCTTTCTGAAGTAAATTGTCTGCAAACTGTTCTGAGTTTAAAGCCATTCATTTTTACAGATCTTCAGGCCACTAAGTACAGAAGTTGGCATAACAATGATATGTAAAATATTTAGGAAATACCAGTTTTGAATTCCAAGCTACCCTGACTGAATGTACAGTGACATCATTCTACACTGAAAGTGTTTTGTCTCTGTACATCCATAGCTTCAGAGAAGTCAGTATGTGTTTCTCCCTCCCCCCTACATCTAATTAAATCATATAACAGAGGAGACTAGTATAAAAAATAACTGAAACAACTGAGTGCCTGTTTGGAATACCATTTTTATTTTGTTTTTGATATTTACAATATAAATTATTTTGTACCATGAACTCAATATGTGTATCTTCAATTTAAAAAACAAAATACTGCATGAAAATCATATTATCTAGTTTACTCAGTATAATGAAAAATTAAAAATATGTTAGAATATTTATTTACATCACGAAAGTACAGTCCCAGTTCAGTTATGGCCATAACTGTAACAACTGTAACAGCAGGTATTACTTAAAACTAAATTAACTTAAACAAACTGAAGAGTACAATCTTCTGGGTTGTAACACCATGTAGTCTGGAGACAACCTCACAATTTAGAGGAACATATCACCATCTTAAGGGTCGAAGAGTAAGCCAAGCAGAGAACTCCAAGGCCTACAACCCAGAAGATCATAATTAAACTTAAATTCATCCAATATATCAATTCCATACTTAACATTACGAATTTCACTAGAAATGTGTCCAGGATGAAAATTATTATGTAAGTACTAATGCCACATTTTATTTTTCTTAAAGAGCATTAGCCCACTATGTGCAAATAAAATCACAATGAAGCTAAAAGATGTATCCAGTGATTCTCAATTTTTTTTGCCTCAAATAGACTACTCCTTCTGCAGCAGGGCTAAAGGGAATAAGCACAAAGAATCACTGTTATAATATTAATTACAGATATTCACAAAAAGCATATAATATCTCAACTTTAAACATTATAACAAATTATAAAAAATGCTTTCTAGAAGAGCAGAAAATTGACAACATGTAACTTTATTACATAATTTTCAGATATCTTACCAGACATCATTATTTAACCACAGCCATATTAAGAAATTTTTTTTTTAAATATCTACCAAGGCAAAATATGGAAATCTTAATTCCCACTTTAATGCTGAATGGAACACATGTACAACAATACTGTAATGACTTTAAAGATGTTCTCTTTCTGGAACTATAGCTCCTTCTGGACATGACATATGATGCTTTTCAGGCATTATTACCAAGACACTATCTGTGATTCGCACAATTAGAGGCATTAATTGATCTCTATCTATCTGACCATTCCACAACTTCCGTAATTCCTTCACTGCCAAGCTGGTGGGGTTGTCCTGAGCATGGATAACTCCTGAAGCTTTCATAGTAAATAAAAAAACAGCCTTATCTACAAGAGGTGTCACAGTGTCACAGAAACAATAGAAAGATTGGGCCACATTAGCAGATACCTTATGGAGATCTTTTACTATCATTGTGCGCCGCTCTTCTACCATGGGGCGATATTCCTCCATCAGTATCCCATAGTCTTCACCAAGTGTCTGATTTTTCTCAAGGTTTGCTCCATCTAAGACAATAGGATTTTTGTTTTTAGCACTGAGGAAGTGAGCAGATATGTTACCAATCTTCCATGCAAGGCAAGCTGGTGTCTCTCCTTCGGTCTCATAAAGCAGCACAAATACGGATGGCTTTGCAGGTGTTCGTTGTACGTCTTTGATACCAGCTAAAAATGCTATCCACGTGGTGTTCAGTTGTGATGGAAACTGATTATGAATATGTTGTATATCCATTCTTAAATGTTTTTCTGCATACTCCTGTGCACCACATGAATTATACTCTTCTGCATACTCCTGTGCACCACATGAATTATACAAGTACACACAGATTCCCACTATGACTACAGTGCATGATAATAATATGGTCCATTTATACATAATGTATGCATGTATCCCAGCCTTTCGTGGTTCCTCTTTTCTAAATACATATTTTGAAGAGCTTTGTGCACATTCTTGAACAGTGTGATATTCCTGTTCTGATTCTGTATCTGAAACATCCTTAATCACAACTTTCTGGATATTTCCATTATCACCATTGTTTCTGCACTCTGGAGGTTCTTCTAGCGGTACTTCTTGCTCCCTTCCATATTTCACATTCTGGTGCCTCTGGTGACTACTGCTTTGGGCCGCATCACTTGTATCCATCTTGTAAAAATGAATTGGTTTCCGTGATCGAGGGCTATAGAGATTTTCCTAAAAGATATTGAACACATTATGAGAAATTATTTTATAACGCATATGTTGTTTAATTTTTTTACATATTTATCTGAAACATTAAAAAGTAAAGAATGCACATTGTCTTTTGGGATATGTAGTGCCATATGGTCTGTTAAATTGTTACTGTTTCGGAGGAACTTCTGACCTCCATCTTCAGGGTGGAAGAATCATTCTTCTACCCTGAATATGGAGGCAGCACATTCCTCCAAAATATCTGTAACAATCTCCAAGACCATTAATGCATCACACCCCAGGAGACAGTAAGCTTCAGTCACTGCTGTAAAATGACAAATTTCACATTCCTTCTGATGGATGCAGTAAATTGAATCTGTGATGCTATATTATCTGACTTAATGGCTTGAATTAAAGTGTAGGATGTTACCTACAGTTCCTCCTTTTTACCATTTCTGGAACCCTAACATAGGATACTACTAAAACCAACCTTCGAGAAATAAGGCGTGAGGAAGTAAATTGGATTCAATCAGCCCAGGATCTCTATCCAATGGAGAGGATTTTGTGATCATTCAAGTTCCATATATGGTAAGGAGTATCCTAACCTGATCAGAAATAGCAAATTATCACGAATGACTGCTCCATAGAGTAGGAAAAATTCAGTCTCACAACAAATGACGAGATCATGCTTTCAACAATATAAAGTCCCAAGTATCCAGAATTAACTTTTGTGAAAATGACCCTGATATGAAAGCATGGTTTAGTGGATTGAAAACACTGCCACTGGGAGCCATTAAGCCAAACACTAGCTGCAAATCCTCAAACATCAGAAGAAGAAACAACTGATCACATGACTACTGGGTTAGGTTATATAAATGGCAAGAATAAATAAATGATGGATGCAATTTGTTACACCAAACTGGGGGGGGGGGGGGCTACTGCACATATTTAAAGCAGACTACAGCCAAAGACACTGAAATTTCCTGTCTAATGAATCATAAATTGGTACATGTTAGGGAGTTCGCAGATGTGGTCAATTTTTAAGTATCATTTCAAATTTTAAAAGAAGAAAACCATAAAAAATCCCACAACCTCAACAACCAAACCCCGAACTTTGCCAAAGAAAAGCAGGAGAAATATAACCACTGTACCACATCTTATTTGTCTGAAATACTGAACCTCTAATTCTAAGTTCGCACTAACTTCAACGACAAGCAGCGGTTGCTTGTTTGGTATAGTTTGCTTGTGGACTAAAGCCACATAGTTTTTTAATCAGAACCAGGGCAGCAGAAATTGTAAATGCATGATCCACTTACAATCAACATACTAAAAACATCAGTTTATAAAAAGAACTGACAAGTGCATACACTTTTACATTATTAAAATAAATGGCATAAAGTTATATGATACATAACTAAAGAACATTCAATCAGTGTTCAGAATAAAATAAGGTGCCCAAACTGCAGAGTTAAACTATGAAACTGAAAGAAGACACGTGCATTCCAACCCTAACTGTGTCATCTGTTTGCTAAGCAATGCTACTATGTATATGCTGTGATGATGTTTCTGAGTAAGTTTTTCTATGGGGTGGGACCTTAAAATTTCATTTATTGAAACTATGCAACCACAGAATGGCAATTTTCTAGCCTTGTTGCCACTGGATTTGCTGAAGTCTTCTGTGCCAAACACACAAGACTACAAAAGCCTCTGTCATGAAGCACTTACCTTCTTTCCTCTTGTCATCATACAACTGCACCTGCAAGAACATATACTAGTCAACATGACAATATCTTCTGTTTCCATGCTTATGTTCTTACTAGCTGGTGACGGTCTCACAACTAACTCACTGTCAAGTCAGAGTCAAAGTCACATTGCAACTGACGGTCGGTCAGTCTGTCTGTCATGACAAGATTTTTTTTTTCTTTATATGAAAGTTACTGTCCTGTCCATTTGGGGCGCCCTCTCTGATGAGAGGTCGGTTCTGTCATTTGTCAGTCATAGTCCGTAGTCAGTATTTACATATATTTACAAATTTAATCTTAATTCCTATTTCTATGTACAATATATACAAGGCCTCTGTCAATCCAGGCTCAGTATAGCAGATTATGCCCTATTTCTAGTGGTATTCGCTACCCCGTCAGTCTAGTCACTTGAACGGTCGTATGCCTGACTGCCGCCAAGTTTAAGCCTCTTATACGTTGTGGTGGGCTTCGCCTTGTCCAATGTTGCTAACATTCTTATTATCACGATTTTGTATGACTTCTGGTTGTTGCCTGCATAATTTTGTTAAACAGTCATATACATATGAGATTCTGAATGCCACGTGCAAATCGTGGATCAGTGTGTACCTTGGAAAATTGCCGATGGTGCAGAGAACCTTGTTTTGCAGGCGCTGCAATTTCATTAGATGGGTGTCTGCCACAAATTCTCAGGCGGGACTAGCATAAGTCATTATGGATCTAATAACAGCTTTGTAGAGGATCAGCTTAATATTAGTGCTCAATCGCTCACTTCTGAATAGGCAATATGCTCTAATGAATGTTCTGAAGGCCTTGGCTTCAATCATTTCTATGTGTAATCTCCATGTAACTCTCTTATCAAAGATTACACCTAGATATTTTGCACTATTTACAAATGGAATATTTTGTCTCTTTAGAGTAAGAATAGATTCAGGCAGTCGACGACTACAAGAGAAACAGACCCCAAGTCTTATCTTCATTAATTTTAATGTTCCAGCGCTCAAACCAGGTCTCCATTGAGCTTAGACCACGCTGGAGTTTTCTGACAATAAATCCCTCCTTGCCATCTGTCGTATACGGACAGGTGTCGTCTGCAAAGGGGGCCAGATGAACACCATGAGTTTGGGGGGCATCATTAATGTACAGACTGAAAAGAGTATGGGACAGTACCAAACCTTGTGGCACTCCTGATTGCATTTCCCTTGGCGTTGACATTTCTCCTTCAACCGAAACCCTGAATTTACGTTGAGAGAGAAATGACCCAATAAGTTTGGTCAAACTGTTCAAGAATTGCAATTTTGATGACTTATACAGCAAACCTGAGTGCCATGTGGTATCAAAGGCTTTTTCGATGTCCAAGAATACTGTGGACGTAGACATTTTATTGTTGAAATTAAGGGTCACATGGTCTGCCAGCCTCACACATTGCAGTGTCATGCTGCGACAAGCATGAAATTCAAACCAGCTTGCACTGAGCAGGTCTCTTTCATCAATGTGTTTTTGGAGCAATTTCAAAATCACTTTTTTGAATAGTTTTCCTGTTGTGGACAGGAGGCTGATTGTACGTAAATTTTGCAGGAATTTCCGGTCTTTACTGGGTTTAGGTAAAGTTATTACTTTTGCTTCCTTCCAAGTGTTTGGAAAATGAGAGAGCCGAAGACAATGATTGAATAATTGAGTTAGGTGAACAAATGGTCGCCTTGCAAGGTGCCTGAGGCATTCATTTGGGATGCCGTCAATTCCGCAGGCCTTTTGCAATTTAAGGGAGTTTATTAATTTCTGTATGTCACATGGTCTGATCCTTTGAGGGGGGTTGTCATCTATGGTTTCAAGCAGAGCTTGAACTCTAGCCTCCACCTGCCATTCATGGTTTTTGTCACACAGGACATGTGGTGTGAACTGAATTTCCAAACAGTCAGCAATTTCATTGGCTTTTTCGAAAGGATGGAATTTAAGGCCAGAAGCACCATGAACAACAGTTGGTGCCCTTGGTCCGTCCCTCTTTAAGAGGGATTTCACAATTGGCCATATACCCTGAGGTGTGACTTCAGTGTTACCTATTTTGTTTCCCACCATTCAAGTGCCTTTTTTCAGGCCGTTCACCTGATTGATTTTGTGACCCAATTGATTGCTGTTTTACATGCTAGATCCCTCGTTTCTTGCCATAATTTTTGAAGCCTCTGCTTATGTTTTATCAAACGATCTAGACCAGGAAGGTCATTGTTTATGTCCAAAACTATTAACTTTACTTGTCAACAATCTATATGCCGAAGCAATAGACACTGCAAATTTTCGTGCCGCTTTATTGGCTTCTACCCCAGACTTAATTTCTATTTTAGGTGATATTAACTCAGAGGCGAGGCTCTGAAACCGCTCCCAATCTGTGAATTTTTCTATAGGTTCCGAAAGATTCCTAAGTTTACGTGATCCAGTATGTGGAATACTATTGGTAGGTGATCTGAATCCAAAATATCTGAGACAATGACATCTGACATTCTGATATTTTTGTGAACCACAATATCCAGCACGTTACAATTTCCTGCAGGGGAATAATGCGTGGGGCACTGTGGTGCTGAAATTTCGAATTCACTCATATCAAACAAATCCACGAGTTTCTCGCCTGAGGGGTTTGAAACTATGCTATTCCAAAATGGGTGTTTAGCATTGAAATCACCTGCCAAAATTGACTTACATCTAAAGCTTAAGAGCTTAGTGATGTCAGCATCAATCCAGACCCTGCCTGGGGATTTATAAACAGCTGCAAGCAGTACTTCACTGTTACCAATCGGTATGCAGAACCCTGTCGCTTCTACTGAAATAAGGGGTGGTAGGTCTACATGGTTATGGGGAATTTCTTTTCCAACTGCAATGGCAGTTCCGCCTTTTCTGCTCGAGTGGCGGTTGGTTCTATAAATGTGGTAGTTTGGAATAAAGAACCTCTCATGAGGTTTCACATATGTCCTAAAAACAGGATCACATCTATGTGTAGATCTTGCAGCTGTTTACTGAGCTCATAGTGCTGCCTCCCAATGCCATTCACATTAAATGCTATGACTCTGAGTCGGCTATGAACTATAGTGGCCATTTTGTTTAACCAGATTTAATACCATTTTTGTAATGACCACTATTTTGTCCTCGTCAGACACTGCATCATTGAACTCTGTCATAATCTGCTGTACTACAGTCACTACTCTCAACATACTGTCGAAAGGTTGACTGATTACATGAGGAGCCTGATCTGACTGGCCTGTTTCTGCAGTGCAGGAGCCAGTACAATCTGCTTTCTTGCTGTGGTTGGACAAACCACTGGAACATGGTTTTCCTGAGGGTGCTTTTGCTGCTGTACTGCGCTGCCTTGGAGTGTCATCACAAAGGAGACACCTGGGGTGACGATGTTTGAGGAGAACACCCTCCTCGTGGTAGTCTTGGGCGCTCTCTGCCCCTTCCTTTTCTGCTGCTCCTCCTTGGCATGTCTGCGACCCCGATAATTGGCGGGATGTGGTTTTTCTCCCTCTGCCAACCAGCAGTTGCAGCATATTGGAGTGGAGGCAGAGTTTCCCTTTTCTGGGCACTCCTTCTGTAGGTGGCCACCTCCGCACCACAAACAACATAGAGGTTGCTTGCAGTTTGCCCAAACATGGCCGAACTGCTGACAGCTGTAGCACTGTGTAAGCCCGTTTTGTGCTTTGTACGCCTCTACCCTGATGGCAATGTGGCAGAGGTTGGTCAATCGGAAGTTCTTGGGACTTCTACGTTCTGGGTTGTGTGATAAGGAACAAGGAAAGGTTGATGGTACTTGTTCCTTCTGGAGGTGTCAGACAACTGGTTGACATTTTTTTGATGCTAATGACATGGACTCACCATTCCATCACAGATATCCTCTGCTGGAGTATTTTGTGGGAGGTGACGGATGACCGCTTTGATGGATTTTTCTATTTCGGGTAATACAAAGAATATGAAAGGTTGTTACCCTCTAGGAATTTTTTTATGGCTGAAAAGCCTGTCAGTTATTTTTTGACAATTCTGATCCTGTTCCTGGTGTTGCAGAACTGAAAACTGCCCGTGACAATGTCTTTGTTTTTCCTCTGCAACTGTATCAGGTTAGTCATAGAGGTTAGCACAATGGGAGGCGGCCTACTTGCCTTGATGCACGATGGCTGCCGCTTTTCTCTGTCTGGCTGTCTCCTCCACAACATCCATTCCTGATGTCCTCAGATTTTTTTTGTCAGTACCTCACCTTGGGATCGTATCCTAGGATCCCGCGGTCCACATGTCAGCTTCGGTCTTTTCACCTATTCCTCTGAGGAGTTTCGCCTGTGTCTCCTTTGTTCGTGAAATTCCTCAGGTGATTCCGTTTGTTCTGGGAGTAGCGAGTCTCACGTTTCCCTGTGTATGGCAGCGTACATGCGCAGAATGGCTGTAAAGAGCGCCTTTCGATCGAGGTGATTATAAAGCACTGTCCTCTCAGCTTTGGATTTTGTGATTAATTCTTTCCATACTGCTCTGTTTCCATTTACAGAGGGTGATGTATGGATAAGCTGCCATATTGTTTCTAGGCCACTATTCAGTAGTTCTATTTCTTCCTGGCAGTCAGGATTCTTTGCATTTAAATCTTTGTGGTTCTTCTCAAAAGACTCCATGATTGCCTTCCAGCATGTTTCACACACTGTCGACTCCGTCATTTTGCTTGCTTACTAGTCCGTATGCAGACAGGATGGTCCCACCACTGACACACCAGCCGCACCACTCTTGTATTATAGTTTAGAGTTTCAATTCAACCAGACAATTCTGTCCTACTGAATAGAAGACACCTAATATGTTGCTTTCTGATATTACGACTGTTGCTCTTCTTTGCGTGTGTTCTCTGGGAAGTCTAAAAATTGAATCACTCACTGCGAGGCCCATTAGCTCAGTTGCTATAGTGTCGTGCTAATCTCCCCCTCTCCCTTAAACACTGAACAATAACTCGTCATTTTTCACTGCACTGTGTCACTCACTCTGAACTCCTAGCTACTCTCTAATCAAATGCTCTATTTCTGCACTCTCTGTCACGTTCTCTCATTGTCAAAGTCACACTGCGACTGACGGTCAGTCAGTAAGTCAGTAAGTTTTGGTGTCGAGACCCATTTGGGGCTCATGACCAGATATTAATTATCTGGACAGTTACAGTCTTGTTTCTGTGGGGCACCTTCTCTGATGAGAGGACGGATCTGTCTTTTGTATATGCTGCTGGTCCTTGCCAGCGCAGTCTTACTCGGGTCCGAGTCCCTTGGGACTTGCGACCATATTTTACTGTCTCAGAATTGAGACTTCCCTTTTCGTCGCCTCCTACGACTCACAGGGTCA
>NW_019731298.1:431342-439505 GCF_002891405.2 Cryptotermes secundus | reverse complement strand
AGTTCTTATTCCTTCCGGATGTGCCATAGGCTGGCACCCGTATGAAAAATTCTGACGTCGAAAATCTCAAAGTAGGTGGTAGGATCAGCAATCAGATCCCACAAAACAGCTCGAGGCCTAACTTCCTCAGTACATAACTGCAGCCCCGAAAAGTAGTGTGCACTACTTAACCCACAAAACCCTCACATAGCCTGCTCAAAACCTCCTACCACTACCACCATTTAACACACCTTACACCTTCATGACGTTCATGACCGTTCGTGACCTACGCAATGGTGAGACGATTGCGTCACTGAATATAGTTATCGATGGCTACGGTGTTTACGAGGTTTCGACTCCATGGTTCCTACTTAAAGCTGGAATTTAGCATTGATATCCTATTTGTGGGTTGCAGAAAGAGTTAGTCTGATTTCTTTCAACGCAAATGCAAATTTCCCAGCAGAAATCATACTAGACCAAGATGTTAACCACACCCCAGTTTGGTACGGTACGGTACCTCTTCGGTGATTAAATATAATCGAAATATCTTTCTGTAAATTCCAGATCACTTGTTGCTCCTTATCAGTTCCTCCAATACGACGTATTTGCGTTGCCCTGGTCGCCTCTATTCAGTCGCACACACGAGGAACAGTGACGCGTGTTGAGAAAGCAGGTGGCGAATTTTGATTCACTGTAGTGCGCTATGATTTCGTAATGTATCATTTTCTTAAGCTTTTTCCACACACATATTTAAACACTTTAAACGTTCACCGTCATACATGCATTCTGTGATATCGTCTTCCCAGCACACAGTGGAGGAGGAACCACCCATCATTTGGTAATCCATGACCGGTTATAAGGACAACATCAATAATGATCCGTGACCCATCATTTGGCAATCCATAATAGGTTATAGGGAGAACATCAATAATGATCCGTGACATGGATAACCAGGAGGGCAAGGTGCACCACATAGTTGCATTGGTAGCCTAGGTTACATTGTATGTACTATGTGACCGTATGTGACGTCGTTAAAGCGGTTTAAGCACCAGTATACATTAATGTTGGATGGTGCGACGACGACTAGCAACATGTTATAGCGGTGAACAGTCAAAATTTGACATGTGACAGAAGTCAAGGAATCTCAACTGAAAGATGGAAAAGAAAGAGAAGATAGTGAACGTGAGAACTTGAGTGATTGTGGTTGTGATCAGAAAGTGGGTGTACACAAAAATATAATGGAAGGAAGTGACATCAGTAATCAACGAAAGGTAAT
Organism: Cryptotermes secundus; assembly: GCF_002891405.2. Classification (NCBI taxonomy): domain Eukaryota; kingdom Metazoa; phylum Arthropoda; class Insecta; order Blattodea; family Kalotermitidae; genus Cryptotermes; species Cryptotermes secundus. Next base: position 438,250 of record NW_019731298.1, on the reverse strand, counting down.
AGAAACAATCTTTGATCGGGAAAGAGAGCATAGTAATACAAGAAAAAGAAGACCACCTACCAGAAATGAGGATTTTTTATGAGAGTAAAATCAAATAAGTCTCTTATCAGTAAGTGTAATTATACCAAAGACTCTCTAATTCTTGTACATCAAAATATCGGAGGTCTTGGTGGCAAAATTGATGAATTGAAGCGTTCAGTTATTTGCAGTATTATAAATCCTCACTTAATATGCTTATCTGAGCATCTCATGTCTGACTGGAAATTATTATACAGCAATTTCCAGAACAGTGTATTGGGAACAGAGTATGCCTGTAAGACTCATCAGGGAGGTGTTTGTATATACATAAGATCAGATATAAAATTTACTGCTATAAATTTAGCACAGTTCTTTGATGAAAAGAACATAGAAATTTGTACACTTAAGATTTATTTAGCTAAAACTAACATATTTGTACTGTGGGAATTTTGAGTACTTTGTAAATAAGTCATCATGATCATCATCATCATTTATTTACATTCCATAAATCCACTACATGTAGGATAAGGAATTAGTCATTGATAATTATAAGTTAGGTAAAGTACTCAAATTACTCTATAAACCAAAAATTGAATTTATAAGATGTGATGATTTTAACGTAATTTTTTTAGAAGAGTCAACACACCAAACACAGCTATTGGTGCTGTTGCAATCATATAATATACCATTTCCTAAAGAGATCCCACGAGCTTGCAGATTTATATTAGAATTAGATATGGTCACGAAAATTTTGCCCCTAAACTGTGTTGTCGGACATAAGGATATTAAATTGCCAGTAATAAGCAGTGATTGGAAAGTGTGTGAACATGAGGAAATAGAACTCATTGGGGTTATAAATTATGGAAAAAGAATGGAAATTGTGATTTTTCTCACTATTCTATAGCCATAATTTTTCTAGCCTCAGTGTAACGTGTAAAATTATACTTGTAGTTGAAACATAATATTCTCATATTTTACACACAAGTTTCAGGCGCATGTTTTTATTTGCACCGGGGGGGAGGGGCAAAAATGTGTGCATTCAGCAAAGGTTAATGAGTGAAAAATATTTGTATTTTCTTGTCTTTTTATTATTTTATCGTGTAATACTGAGTTTATGCTATTTAGGATTACATTTTTAGAAATACAATCTGAATCCTGCATTCTGAATTCTTTCTTCTCCAGTAACATTTCTGAGATATTTATATGTTCAGTTTTTTCTTATTTAGTCATAATTTTCCAGATTATTTCTGGCAGGAAGTGTGCATTCAGCAAAGGTTAATGAGTGAAAAATATTTGTATTTTCTTGTGTTTGTTATTTTATCTTGTGATACTGAGATTATGCCATTTAGGATTACATTTTTAGAAATACAGTCTGAATCCAGCATTCTGAATTCTTTCTTCTCCAGTCACATTTCTGAGATATTTATATGTTCACTTTTTTATTTTACAATTTATTTCTGGCTTCTCATATATGTAAATACATTGCAGAAGAGTTATGTCAGAAACTGGAAAGTATGGATCATTTTAATAGCTGAGTACACCATTTGTGAGATTGTTCTTAACTTATTCATACTATCCCGCCCAATGCCACACTTATCATTGATGTGGAACTTTTGAAGGTGGAGCCATGAAGAGCATCATCTCAATTACCAAACTCTAGTACTTTGCAACAAACCACTACTCATTCATTCATTCATCTGTAATCTGTCAAGATGACAGGTCCACAGTCTCTTCCAAAACAGTTCCTCCACTTAATGCGATCTAGAGCTTTCTCCTTCAAATGAAAATATCCTATTCTGTCTCCAAGGTCATCCAGTATCTTCTTACGTCTTCTTCCTTGTCTTCTGGTCACTTCTATCTGCCCCTCTATCTTTCCTTCAGTAACTTCTTTTAGAAGGCAGTTACCGCGTAAGATATGACCAATCCAGTTAGCCTTCCGTTTTCTTATTTCATGTAGGATATTCCTCTGCTCACTGACTCTAAATAACACTTCTTCATTTCTCACATAATCGGTCCAACTGATCTTCTCCATCCTTCTCCAACACCACATTTCGAAGCTTTCCAGGTGTTTCTGATCTACTGCCCTAAGTGTCCAAGTTTCAGCCCCATACAAAGCCATGCTCCAAATGTAGCATTTCAATAGTTTCTTTCTCAAATTTAAGTCAAATTTGCTGGTAAAAAGATTCTTCTTCTTGCTAAATGCAGCTTTTGCCATGGCAATCCTAGATTTAATTTCTCACGTAGTCCTTCCATCATCTGTTAACAAGCTACCCAAATATTTAAAACATTTCACATTCTCCAGTTGTTTTTGGTCTATCTTTATTGTGACTGGGGTTGGTTGTCTCGAAATTTTCATTACTTTTGTTTTTTCCACATTCATTTCCATGCCATAGCACCTTCCAATTTCAATTAGTCTATCAATCATGCCCTGTAGCACAGTTTCTTCCTTAGCCATTAACACAAGGTCATCTGCATATTTCACAGTTTGAATAATTTGCCCTCCTAATTTGAAGTCTCCAAGCCCATCCAGAGCTTCCTTGGTAAGGTATTCGCTGTACAAGTTGAACAGAATTGGTGATAAACAGCATCCTTGTCGAACTCCTCTTCCAATCTGCACACTTCCTGTCTCCCCTCTGTCCAGTCGTACTCTAACTTTCTGATCCATGTACAATTTGCTAATCAATCTTCTTTCATGCCAATCGATACCTGTTTCTTTCAGGATCTGCATTAATTTGGTCCAGTTTACCCGGTCAAATGCCTTCTGCCAGTCTATGAAGCAAACACACAGTTCTTCATCTATCTCCAAAGTTCGTTCCGCTATAATTCTCATCATCCCAATTGCATCCCTGGTTCCTTTTCCTCTTCTAAATCCAAACTGATCTTCTCCAAGTACATCCTCTATTTTCCTTTCAATTCTTCTTTTAAGTATCTTTGCTATTATCTTTGCTGTATGTGCAATAAGACTTATTGTGCGATGGTCGCTGCATTTTGTAGCTTTTGCCTTTTTCTTTAAGGCAATCATTGTCACTTCTGTAAAGTCCTTGGGCCACTCCCCAGTTTCATATATGGTGTTTGTTAGTTTTGTCAGTGTTTTCAAACCACCTTCTCCCAGTAACTTAAGCACATCTCCAGGTACATCATCTCCTGTAGCCTTTCCATTCCTCATGTCCTTGATAGCTTTTTCCACCTCACTTCGTAAAATATATGGTCCTTTCTCGTCTGTATCTACTTCTTCTTCTGGTTCCACTTCCAAGGTTTCTGGCCGATTAGGTCGATCATATAGTTCTGTAATATAATTTTCCCAAATTTTCAGCACTTTCCTCTGATCTACTATTCTATTCCCCTGGGAGTCTTCGATGCCAATATTTTGAATCCCATGGTTCTCTTTCCATCCTAGTTCTTTTGTCTTCATGTACATCAAATCATAACATCCTGTCCTTGAAATTCTATAATCTCATTACATATCTTCTCAAGATATTCCTTTTTGGCCCTGTCTGTGGCTCTTTTCAATTCATTCCTCAGTCTCCTGTATTTCCTCCTGCCTTCTTCATTGTTTACATTCTTCCGTTTCCTTTGCTCCTCCATTTTACTCATCATCTCCTGTGTAACCCATGGTTTTCTTGCTATCTTCTCAACTTTTACCAACCAATTCGCAAATAGTATCTAACATGCATTCTTTTATATTGTTCTACTGCACTTCAGCATTTCTGCTTTTACTTTCATTTGCACTGAATTTCTCTTCCATTAACAATAAAAGATATTGCAGTTTGTTCTGTTAGTATGTCTGTATCCGTTGTTTTTGTTTTGTTCCCTATGTCATCTAGGAATATGTGATAAATAATCAGACTGGTTATTCAGGAAGTGAAACAGTTAATCACATTAGTGTAAGATTTCTTTCTGTCACAGTGTCAGTGGTCATGTTACCATTCTTTTTGTTCCGTGTACATCACATATGTAGACACATATATCACATATGTAATAAAAATAAAAAAATGTCCATCTAATTTCAATTTAATAAATTTGGCTGGTTTTAATATGTGCCACCATCATCGTAATTGTGGTGCACAATATTTCTCTTGTAGTGTAATGTAATTTTATGCCTATTACACTGGCCAGGGCTCATACACCTTTAATAAAACTAATTTTAATTTAATCAAATTTTAAATGTATAAGACTTTCTTTTTTTCTATGTAGAATGAGAAATGTTTGGACGGCCATATGGTGAAATAGATTTCCAATATCATTGTAAAAAAAACCTTGTAATCCATGATTGTAATTGTTTTCTGCAGATGGAAAGGTATTAGTTTTATCAATTATAAGGATATGTACGAGGAGTGTTCCGTATGTAATGCCTCATATTTTTTTTAATGAAAACTACAACAGATACAGAAAGCATAACAACATAGTTAAATAGAGCAAGATTTCAGCTACTTAGAGTTATTTTTCCACATAATCACCACCATTCATTATGCACTTTTGCCAGTGATGAACAAGAGCCTGTATGCCATGCCCATAAAAGTCTGTGCCAGCAGAGGCTAGCCACTTTCTTACAGCTGCAATGACAGCATCATTGTCTGGAAAATGTTGCCCACATAGTCCATGTTTCATAGGCCCAAAGAGATGGAAGTCTGAAGGTGCTAAATCGGGGCTATAAGATGGATGTGGTAGGATAGTCCAGCCAAACTTCGCAATTTGCGTGGTGGTTGCCAAACTGGTATGGGATCTAGCGTTATCATGTTGCAAGCGAAAGATTGTCTGCTTCTGTGGCCTGACTTGGGAAATGAGGGCTTTCAGCTTAGTCAGCATCTTGTACCCTTCAGAATTGCCAGTCTCCCCAGGCTCCAGGAAATCCAAGAAAATCACACCCCGCCTATCCCAAAAGACCGTGCACATCACTTTCCCTGCTGATGGCTGTGTCTTGAAGTTCTTTTTCTTGGCGAATACGGATGTTGGCACTCCATGGAGTGTCTTTTGGATTCTGGCTCATGGTGACACCACGTCTCGTCTCTGGTGATGATGCTGTCCAGAAACTTGTCACCTTCAGCCTCAAACTTGTGCAACAGGTCCTGATAGACTTCCATTCGATGAGTTTTGTGGTCCTGTGTAAGCATCTGTGCCATGTTAGGTGGGTCCCTGTCACCACGGCATGGCATGTCCTCAGGTTGCGGATGGAGGAGACACCCTCCGGTTTTGGAGGGAAGCTGCGAATATATTGAATAAGCAGTCGCGGACAGCCGACAAGGGGTGGCCCTCCAGCTTGGGGGTTGGGCGTGGGGCTAACAACTCCTCACTGTAAAAAATCAGTATGTTACAAAAATGAACACAATGCCTCGGACCTGGACTGATTCCTTGGATAAACGACCTAAGCTAATGGAAATGGATATGAGATTTGGAACTTGGAATGTACGAAGTTTGTATAGGGAAGGTTTGCTCAGGGCAGTGGCAGAAGAAATCTTAAAATATAAGTTAGATTTAGCGGGAGTACAGGAGGTCATATGGGATGGAGGTGACATTGCACCAGCAGGCGAAAATACATTTTTCTATGGAAAGGGGAATGAAAATCATGAATTAGGTACAGGTTTTTTCATACATAAGAGAATCGTATCAGCAGTTAAGAGGGTAGAGTTCATTAGTAATAGGATATCATATATAATACTAAAAGGTCGCTGGTGTGATATTGTTATGAATGTTCATGCCCCAACAGAAGATAAAATTGATGACATAAAGGATAGATTCTATGAAGAACTAGAACATATATTTGATAAATTTCCGAAGTACCCTATGAACATTTTGTTAGGAGATTTCAATGCCAAAGTAGGGAGGGAAGACATTTTCAAATCAACAATTGGGAATGAGAGTTTGCATGATATTAGTAATGATAATGGAGTTAGAGTAGTAAACTTTGCCACATCAAAAAATCTTACTGTCAAAAGTACAATGTTCCCACATTGTAACATCCATAAATTTACTTGGACATCTCCTGATGGGAAGATACACAATCAAATAGACCATATTTTGATAGACAGGAGATGGCACTCAAGTATACTTGTCCGATCATTCAGGGCAGCAGATTGTGATACTGACCACTACCTGGTGGTGGCAAAGGTTAGGGAAAGACTGGCAGTGAGCAAGCAAACAACACACAGAATTCATATGGAGAGGTTCAAGCTCAAGAAATTAAATGAGGTAGAGGGTAAAGAGCAGTATCGTGTTGAAATCTCAAATAGGTTTGCGGCTTTGGAAAACTTGGACACCGAGGTGGATGTTAAGAGCGCTAAGTCGTCGTTACATATGCCTGTCTTGCAGCAACTTTCCTGTGGGTATTGCGAGCTGTTTCTGTTATGAATGATGTGTTTTCTTTGCTCTGAAGCTATAAACAGCAGAGACGTGATATGGCCTGGTGTTTATGATATCATATTGCCCTGAGCTGGCCACATTAACACACTCAATTGGAATTCTTAGAAGAAGGATGTACAAAAATTTATGCTTGCAAAATCGATTTCTTTCACACAGTACATAGCACCCATTTCTTAGAAAAACGCCACAATTTAAGGCAGAACACTGTGGTCACCCCCTTAGACGATACGGATGTGTGTGGGGGAGGGAAAAGAACTCATTCCTTCATGTATTATCGCTCCAGTTGACTCCATTTTATCGTACTGACCTTGGTGGTCGTTTCGAGGGATGACCATAAATATTTTTTTGAGCCAGCTAAGCTCTACTTTCGTTCACTACATACCAGACAGTTCTTAGAATAACTTCATGAATTCTGTGGTCACCCCTACGACATCTCCTGCCGCCAAAATGGATGGAATATCAAAGGCATAGCAACAACCCCTTGTTATGATAACTCGTAACGTTGAATTTACTACAGCTGACCTGGCAACTAA